>NC_068996.1:41128362-41130913 GCF_001194135.2 Octopus bimaculoides | reverse complement strand
TATATGTGTATATATATATATATATATGTATGTATATATATATTTGTTTTGCAAGATTTTTGATGTGAAATCGTGTGTTGATACAGATGTTGTTGTACTTGGGGATGGTCATATTGCCAGTTTAGCCAATAAAAACACACGCACTGTATATTTGGTGTTAATTTGCTTCAGCTTTATATTACATTATATTACATTAATCCTATAATGGCTGATAGTTAGCAAGGTGAGACACACATAAGAAAGAAGAAAGCAAAGGACCCCTGATGAGGTCACAGAAGTGTGACGAAAGAACTCTGGCCGAAATAGGATTAATGTAATGTAATGTAATATAAAGCTGAAGCAAATTCACACCAAATATACAGAGCTTATGCTTTCTATCTTCTTTGTCGAACCTTTAAGTAGCAGGGATGTAAACCAGCCGGTTGCGAAGCGTGGCTGGTTGACAAACTCTGACGTGCACACACAAATGTATACTTACATGTATATATATACGTACTAGCTTAAAAGACGTCCTGTCGGATGGCTGTTAACCTAGCTTATGTGGAGGGTTCTTCATTGAGCCTTGAGCCCAATAATGACACTTCATGCATTGAGTGCATATTAAATTTTATTAAACTTGACCAATATTTTTCAAGCAATGAACAATTTTCATCAAAACAATGCTATAATTTGTCGACTTGGAACTTATTACAAATCTTCATGATAAACAACATTTTTTGTCTTCCCATTCGGAGTCAGTACAATTTTTTGTGTCTAGCTTCTCACACTCTCTCTCTCTCACTCTCTCTCTCTCTCTCTCTCTCTCTCTCTCTCTCTCTCTCTCTCTCTCTCTCTCTCTCTCTCTCTCACTTTCTGTTGATTGTTTTCAACTATCACCATTACCAGTACCACCACCATCGCCACCACAACTGTCATACGCAAAACCATTCAGACTTCTGACGCCACCACCCTCAATACTTTTGATTCACTGCCTTCCTCCCACCACCATCACCACTGTCTTTCACATCGCTCACTATTACGGTCATGCCTGACCTTCTCGGCTACCAACACCACCACCACCACCATCATCGTCGTCACTTCCGCCTCTATCACAACTACAGCTCATACTATTACTATCACCGCATTACCATCACAACCGTCTATCTACTACCACCATCCCCGTCTCTATTACTCTCACCCAACATGAGGAATTGTTGAAGTGTCACTGAATAGTGAGAGAGGCGAGGGTAAAAGTGTGAGACACTGACACACGGAAATTCGTTTTAACATTTATTATTATAATGTCTGTGTGCTTGCGTATGTGTATGTATGTGTGAGTATCTACCTCTCGTTTATCTATCTATATCTATATCTGTCTATCTAACTATATCTCTATCTGTCTATCTATCAATATATATATATATATATATTATTCAATACTTCTTTCTGTCATTAGACTGAGTCCAAGTTAGGGCACTATCTCGAAGAATTTTTAATAAATGAATCAACCCAAGTACTTATTTTTCTAAGCCTTGTACTTATTCTAATGTCTTTTGCCGAACCGCTATATTATGGCGATGTAAATACGCCAGTTTCGATTGTCAAAGTGGTGATGACGGACACAGACACAAAGACACACACTCACACACTCACACACTCACACATACACACATATACAGACTGCGATAGATAAATTCTCGCCATTTTATATTTTCAATTTCGTGCATTCGCATTGTTTGTCTTTGATTTTGTCGACTACGCAGTATAGTAGAGTCAGTTGGACACCGTCTGTAAGAAAAGCAGCGCCATGACACAATTCAGTCTGCCAGACATTTAGAAACGACATGCTGTACTGCTTGGCATTCACACCGGAAACATACGAACATTTCAGAGTGTTGTCAATCTGAATGTTTGGTGTGACCCCAAAATATTTACCGACAGTGATAAAAATCAAACATCCAGTCAACATCATGGTGTTTGGAGTGATCACTAGTGATGGCGATGTTATGCCTACACTCATCTTCCCACACGGCCTCAGACTCAACATGGAGGCCTACATCAAGTTCCTGGTGGCGGTAGGGCTTCCCTGGGTCAAAATGGTGTCTGCTGGAAGACCATATGTCTGCCAGCAGGACTCTCCACTATGTCACACAAGCAGGAGAACCCAGCCTTGGCTGTCAGACAATTTCTGCGACCACATCACCCCTAACATTTGGCTACCTAACTCCCCAGACTGCAACCCCCTAAATTACTATGTGTGGGGCACAGTTGAACGAGAGACCAACAAAACTTCTTGTAACACCAAAGATGAACAGAAGGTAAGGATGATGGCATTCACAAACTTAAACAAGGAGATCTCCCAGAATTACAGGAGATTCCGATGTCGTCTGGAGACTGTGGTTGAAGCCAATGGCATTTTTATTGAATGAAGTTACTCTTTAGTATTTCAAGATATTTTTATGCAACTTCGGTAAATATATCCCTTCAAATGAGATGTCGGTGTTATTTTCATATTTGCGTAATTCAGACGACAATTCATTCACTGCAACCTGTAATAAATAAATATATATAT
>NC_068996.1:41126639-41127767 GCF_001194135.2 Octopus bimaculoides | reverse complement strand
TGTGTGTGTGTGTGTGTGTATGAATATAGTAAATCCCCCACGAAAAGAGAACGGAGAACGAACACAAGAAAACATACCAACGCGAGGACGTGGTACATGCGAAGTATTAGAAGGCGCTCAGGAATGAGAGAAAGGTGGTTTTACGTTTCGGGCAAAGCTCTTCTTCAGAAACAGGAGACAGAGGAAAATCCAAGAGAAAAAGAAGACGGAGGGAAAAATCGCCAACGATTCACATGTGGTTACATTTATATAGAGTGTCCCAAAAGTCACTATACACTTTATTTTCTCTATTTCGTTTCAGGTAACATTCGGAGAGATGTCAGGCCTTCAGTCTTTGACACCTTAGACTTTGCAGTTTTTGTAACTGTATCATTCCCTTACTCATGGCTCGCCAATTGACGTTGGAGCAACGTTGCAATTTTGCCGCCTGGCAAGAAGTTTTTCAGTCCCCTTCTGCACTTCATCGCAAATTTGAGATGGTTTATGCTCGTCACACTGCTCCGACCCCTAGCACAATTTATGCTAACCATAGCAAGTTTCTCCAAGCAGGATCTGTTCTTCACAAACCACGCAACAGAAGGTCCGCTATTACCACTACTGATGAAAACACCGAACTCCTAAAACAGGCGTTCGCGAAAAGCCAGGTAAAGTCCATCCGGGGGTTGCACTGAAACTTAGCATCAACAAAAGCTTGATTCAGCGGATGCTTCGGAGAGTGATAAAGCTTCACCCGTACTGACTTCATGTTGTTCAAAGGCTTCAAGATTATGATGCCCATCTGGAAATGTGTGAATGACTCTACCACCATAACCAAAACGACTTTCAGTTCTTGGAAAACATATGGTTCAGTGATAAGTTTATCTTTCGTCTCTCTGGTCGGGTAAACCGACACAATTGTCGAATTTGGGGAAAATCAAAACCGGCTGAATTTCTCGAACATGAACGAGACTCTCCGAAGCTGATGGTATGGTTTGCCATGGGCAAGGAAATGCTACACTTACAAAAGCTGCAAAGTCTACGGTGTCATATGCTGATGGCCACACGTTTCTCCGAATGATACCTGAAACGAAATAGAATAAAGAAAATTTATAGTGACTTTTGGAACACCTTGTATGTATATATACATAT
>NC_068996.1:41124227-41126507 GCF_001194135.2 Octopus bimaculoides | reverse complement strand
TTATCTATGTGTATGCTGTATGCTTTCGTGCGTGTGAATATTTATTAACGGATATACTTGTAACCGTATATATGCCTGAATGTCTAATCATATGCTTATTGTATGTCTACATCCAAATTTATATATATATATATATATATATATATATATATATAATATATTTTCAATGTTCATCTTACTTCAGTCACTGGACTGCTGCGTCGCTAAGATAAAGCGTTTTGGTCGAACAAATATTATACAATCATTTATTTTGCCGAACCGCTAAGTTACGGAGACGTAAATAATCCTGTAATTGTTGTCATGCTCTGGGGGGACAGTCACTAAGAAAAAGTAAAACAGTCACTGACACACACACATATCTTTCTCTCTATCTCTTTCTCTCTCATTCTATTATATATGTGTGGGAGTGTTGTGTTTGTGTGTGTGTCTGTGTGTGTATTTATATTCTTCTATTCTTATACTTGTTTCAGTCATTTGACTGCGGCCATGCTGGAGCACCACCTTCAAGGGTTTTAGTTGAAGAAATTGACTCCAAAATTTATTCTTTGTAAGCCAAGTACTTATTGCATCAATCTTTTTTGTCGAACCGCTAATGTTACGTGGACGTAAACACACCAACATCTGTTGTCAAGCAATGGTGGGGAAGAACACAGACACAAACACAAATACGAACACGAACGTACGATTGGGTGGTCCTATAGATTCATAGATTTTCTACCGTGCGAGTACGCAATATTACAATAGCAACGTAGATAATAACTGAACCTCTCAATCACGTGACAATAATAACGGGGTCAACCAAACTACTACTCTCAACGTCTTGTTCTTCCTCATCCTCCCCATCATCATCACCACTATACCACCACCACCACCACCACCACCACCACCACCATCATCATCATCATCATCATCATCATCATCATCATCATACGCATACACACGCACACTTATCCGCATATATGTGTTAGTATATACAGGGTGCGTAAGGTATTAGTGGGCGTACCGTTTTGGGGTCATTGTTGCATCTTTTACTAATTCTGTATAATCTTTGTTTCAGAAAATAATAATAGCAAACCCTCAACTTACTCAAGAAATGAAGTGGTATGCTGTTATTGTGGTTATAAAGGCTGAGAATAACGATTGAGAAATATTTCAATTTTTAAAAGTTGCCAGATCTTTCGTCTACAAAGTTTGTAAGGAGTTAGAGACTGCATATGGAAACGTATCACCAGTATCAAAGCATAAAAAGCATTCTAAACACTCTGAAATCATCAGAACACTTGAATTCATCCAACAAGTTCAACAGACGATTGATTACAATCCCAGAATGTCCATGAGGTCAATTGCAAAAGATCTCCATGTGTCAGAAGGAACAGTTAGAAATGTTGTACACGAAGACATTAGATATAAGTCTTATATGATAAGGAGAGGGCAATGTGTCAGAAAAAGCAAAAGAAAATCACTACATCAGATCTAAAAGGCTCTAAAACAAACTGAAAAACTCAGTAGAAGATTTGATTTAATTTTTCTCAAACGAGAAAAACTTCGATCAAGATCGAAAACTTATCAAAAGAAATGACAGATGGTTATGTGCAGACTCTTCTGAAGTTCCAAATGTTATGCATACAAAATTTCCTGCAACTCTCATGGTTTTAGGGATTATCAGCAATAAAGGACATGTGATGCATCCTTACTTCTTTCCACAAGGCCTTAGAGTTAACTCTAATGCCTACATTGAGGTCCTGGAAATAACTCAGCCCTGGATAGATTGTGTATGCAATGAAAAGTCATATGTGTTTCAGTAAGACTCTGCTCTAGTAACACAGGAATGGATGGCTGAAAACTCTCATGATCACATAACCCCTAACATTTGGCCTCCTAATTCCCTCAGATCTCAATCCATTGGATTATTACATGTGGAGCATTGTTGAGAGAGAGAGGTCAATGAACACGGCCATAACACTAAAGATTCTTTGAAAGCAGCCATAGTCAGAGTAATGTCCAACATGAACCAGGACCACTTGATTCGAGCATGTAGATGATTTAGATCTCATATAGAAGTAGTTTTTGAAGCTGAAGGTGGCTTTATTGAATAATATTATAGAAAAGTTTCATTTATATCCTCATTGCATTTTTTGATAAATAAAGTTATCTGTTATAATATATTTGTTTTTTTTTATAAACATAGATCTGTCCTTAGATATCTTACGCAGCCTGTATTTAATAACGGAAGCATAAAAAGCAAAATTAAAAGTACTCACAAATGCACATACAGTGAAT
>NC_068996.1:41120225-41124217 GCF_001194135.2 Octopus bimaculoides | reverse complement strand
ATATATATATATATATATATATATATATATACATATATGTATGTATATATCTATATGCATATGTTCACATACATACATTCATACATATATACATACGTACACACACATACATACACATATACATACACACACATATATACATACATACATACATACAAACATACAAACATACGTATATACATACATACATACATAAAACATGCATACATACATATATACATACATACATACTAACTGAGAACCCCCGTTGTAGGGAAATTTTCAGAATAAAAAGTCAATTTTTTTATTTTTTACCTGGACGGATTTTTGAATTATTTTGGGACAATTTAAAACGTTTCGATAACAAAGTTCTTTTTTAAGTTTCTTTTCTTTTTCCATTTGGTGCATAGAGGTAAAGGTTTTCTTGCCGCCTACTCTTCAACATCCAATATAAAGCTGAATATAAGTGAAGTAGGCCTCTTCAAAGTGTAAACCAGCAACCGAAAATGTCTGCCCTTGCGGTTTTTTTATGGTCATGGTAAGACTAAGGGTCACTAAAAATTGTTGTTGTGTTTGTACTACGGAGGCTGTTGTGCGTTTATAATCTAATCGACACAATCTTTGCTTGGGTGTCTTCTGAGATCATGCTGCGAAGGTTCTGACGCCCCAATGCAATTTGCACGCGCACGCACACACACGCACACACACACACACACACACACACACACACACACACACACACACACACACACACACACACACACACACACACACACACACACACACACACACTGAGACACACACACACACTGACATATACACACACAAACACTGACACACACACACACTCAGCGTGAGTGGTATACACATGCAGAAAATGAGTGACAAATATATTGTTGGCACTCCGTCGCTTACGACGTCGAGGGTTCCAGTTGATCCGATCAACGGAACAGCCTGCTCGTGAAATTAACGTGCAAGTGGCTGAGCACTCCACAGACACGTGTACCCTTAACGTAGTTCTCAGGGATATTCAGCGTGACACAGTGTAACAAGGCTGACTCTTTGAATTACAGGTACAACAGAAACAGAAAGAAAGAGTGAGAGAAAGTTGTTGTGAAACAGTACAGTAGGGTTCGCCATCATCCCCTGCTGGAGCCTCGTTTTAGGTGTTTTCGCTCAATAAACACTCACAACGCCTGGTCTAGGAATCGAAACCGCGATCCTATGACCGCAAGTCCGCTGCCCTAACCACTGGGCCATTGCGCCTCCACGAGTGAGAAATAGTGCAGTGAATATATATACAGAGGGGAAAGTTTACAATAAGAAAAGCGTAAAAGACAGAGACACAAATATGGAGAGGTGATTTTTTCCGTAACTGTCAGAGATTTTGAAATTTTAAAATTAAGTGGAAATTTTCAAATCTGGTATATTGATGTACATTTTCACGATGAATCTGAGTTTGTGATTCATTTAATCCATAAAAATTTCAGAAAACTTTTGCAGTTGTTTAAAGTTTGATCATTCTTACGTTATCAAAAAACAAGTTTTGGTAGCTACCATTTTCTAGTAGTAGTAATGTAGAAACCGAGTTAACATAATGGAGAGCATCCATCATATAGCTAACGCCATCCACCAAAGTATCACTGGGCACCTCAACAATAGACTCCCCGCCCTCAAGACTGAACTTCGGTCAGAGACTGTGAACAACAGAATACAGCTCCTCCATTCCTATTACATGAAACCTATAGCTTCTAAATATGTTGTTCACAAGAACTTAGCTTTGTCATACAACATGAAATCAACAGATTGATAACACACGTAGGATAATAAACAACGTGTCCCCACTATGCAAACCCTATGAAAGAAGTAAACATGTACAGAACTTCATGTACCACATGCAATTCTCTGGATATAACCAGAAAGATGGAGTTATGGTATACAGGGGAGCTGGAAAGAAGTTAGATAGCATTATATGTAATGAAACCAGTGGTACCTGCCCTAGATACAGAAGTAAAGACTGGAATAGAATACAAAGAGTTTGTGACAAAGCAAACAGAGTGAACATGTGGTACACGGCCGACAAATATCAAGGAGTGATGTTTGTGGTGGCGGCACAGCCCATGGAGAACTAACCCGTTAAGATTAAGATCGTTGAGAAGCCAGGGAACTCCACCAGATCACAACTATGAGAATATCATATGCAGCAATGATAACTGCATGGTATGTAGGATTAGCCCTGGCATTAAGTGTAGAACTAGAAATGTATTCTACAGCATCAGATGCATAGAAAGTGCTTGTAAAGACATGAACAAGACATATACAGGGGAGACATCTAGGAGACAATATGATAACAAAAAACAGTCCTCCATACTCTACCAACATGCCAAAGACCAACATGCCAAGGACCAACATGCCAAGGACCAACATGCCAAGGACCAACATGCCAAGGACCAACATGGAGGCAACCTGAATCATCTTGACATCCGCATTTTATCCAAGCACTCGAAGAACCCAACACTCAGACAACTACAAGAGTACATCCTTATAAATGAAACATCCCCAGTACTAAATAGGAAATATACGTAATAGGCAGTCGTACCCCAATACCCACGGTTTATATATATATATACAGGTAGAATAGTTAGTGGGTTGTTATGTAGATGTATATGTGTATGTGTGTGCGTGTGTATGTGTGTATGTATATTTATACATATATGTATATTTATACATATATGTATTATGTAAATACACATGTACGTAGGTAAATGGATATGAATGAAAACAGATAGACATACAGATAGATAGATACATATATAATATGAATAGACAAGCATACATACGCGCATACGCGAATGAAGACTGAAGCACTTGACCATATACACACACTTCACTTCACATAAGTACACATATGGAGACATCTATACATAACAGACTTAGTACATAGTCACAAAAACCCATACACAGATACACTCAGACATACACACACAGGGAGACAGAAATACAGACACACACACACACACATGCAAACACACATACACACACACACATACAGATACACATACAAAAATACAAATACGAACACACAAGCACATAAATATGCAGAATACATACAAACATACCGTTTTACGAAAGAATATATATAATAATCTTTTCCACTCTAAGCACAAGGCCTGAAATTTTGGGGAGGGGGGGCAGTTGATTAGATCGACCTCAGTATGCAACTTGTACTTAATTTATCGACCACAAAAGGGTGAAAGGCAAAGTCGACCACGATGAAATATGAACTCAGAACGTAACGTCAGACAAAATACCTATTTCTTTACTGCCCACAAGGGGCTACACACAGAGGGGACAAACAAGGACAGACAAACGGATTAAGTCGATTATATCGACCCCAGTGCGTAACTGGTACTTAATTTATCGACCCCGAAAGGATGAAAGGCAAAGTCGACCTCGGAGGAATTTGAACTCAGAACGTAACGGCAGAGGAAATACCGCTGTGTCTGCTAGCTCGCCGCCTTAGATACTGTTGGCACTCCGTCGCTTACGACGTCGAGGGTTCCAGTTGATCCGATGAACGGAACAGCCTGCTCGTGAAGTTAACGGGCAAGTGGCTGAGCACTCCACAGACATGTGTTATTTCTTTACTACACACAAGGGGCTACACAGAGGGGACAAACAAGGACAGACAAACACGGATTAAGTCGATTATATCGACTCAGTGCGTAACTGGTACTTATTTAATCGACCCCGAAAGGATGAAAGGCAAAGTCGACCTCGGCGGAATTTGAGCTCAGAACGTAGCGGCAGACGAAATACGGCTAAGCATTTCGCCCGGTGTGCTAACGTTTCTGCCAGCTCGCCGCCTTCAGATACATGTGTATCCTTAACGTAGTTCTCGGGGAGATTCTGTGTGACACAGAGTGTGACAATGCTGGCCCCTTTGAAATACAGGTACAACAGAAACAGGAAGAAAGAGTGAGAGAAAGTTGTGGTGAAAGAGTACAGCAGGA
>NC_068996.1:41118957-41119914 GCF_001194135.2 Octopus bimaculoides | reverse complement strand
CACGGCTGGAATGTCTTTTATCATAGGGCTACTTGATTAGACTTAAACTGGAGATAAACAATAACGCCGCTTTAAGTTTGTCGAATTTTCCCCTACTTTCTAACTTATTTTCAATCAATTCATATTATTAATGGATATCACCGAAAAGATCGATGGGTTGAGCTTGCAGATTCGTTAGAGAGGCGGGGAAAATGCTATGCAATATTTCTTCTGGTTCATTACTCTCTGAGCTCAATTCCCACTGGGATCAAATTTACCTTTCGTCATTTTGGAGTTGATAAAATTCCATTCAAATCCTGAGGTGTCAATTTAAAGGGTTAATTCCTTTTCTTGAATTGCTGACCTTGTGTCTAAATTAGAAATATTTTGATATTTTAGAAATCCCTTGATATTTATCTTGTAAGTTCGAACTGCAGTTACGGAAATAATCGGAGGAGTATTATTAAATGCTAACTTCGAAGAATGTTAGGTGATTTATAATTTGAATACCTTTCTTTTTTAATTTTAATCTCATGTCGACACTAATCGCACACAACTGTATGCATAGCCATCACCATCTTTTATTTTTTCTCTTCTTTTTCTTCAGAAATAGCGTACTAGAGCTACATCATCTTGAGAATTTTTTGAAGACTTTAGTGAAGATTTGAAGGAGGTTTGGCACTTGTTTCTAACACATCGAGTAACCGACACTTGCTTTGTTACGTATTTGCGAATATGCAGCATGAAGGTCAAGGAAGTCATTAATGTTGATATTGAAGGCATATAATCTTATCTCATTATTCCCAAGAAACCTAACCCATTAGCATTCGAACCGACCTTATCCGAACCGACCTTATCCGAACCGACCTTATCCGAACCGACCATATTCGAACCGACCTTATCCGAACCGACCTTATCCGAACCGACCTTATCCGAACCGACCTTATTCGAACCGACCTTATCCGAACCGACCTTATT
>NC_068996.1:41111359-41118485 GCF_001194135.2 Octopus bimaculoides | reverse complement strand
CATTCGAACCGACCTTATCCGAACCGACCTTATCCGAACCGACCTTATCCGAACCGACCTTATTCGAACCGACCTTATCCGAACCGACCTTATTCGAACCGACCACATACTTTATGTTTGGCTTTTTTTGTTTCAATCCAGCCACGTTGCAGCCTGAGTATACACTGTCATTCTAAAAGTAAACAATTACCTCATTGAAATCTCAAAACTATGAGTTAATTCGCAACTAATTCAAAGCAATGTGAATAGATAAACATTACATTTGACAGAATAATCTGGATGCTAAAGGTTCAAGCTCATATCCCTGTGAGAGAGAAAACATGTTTTATATTTCAGTTGTTTACAGGGCTGCCAGATCGTTTGCATACAAAGGAGCACGAACATTTTCAAAAAATGTAATGGATCATGTTAGAAAGTAGCCTAAAGTATAAACTATAGGCAGTGTTGTGTGGTCAAGAAGCTCGCTTTCCAGCCACGAAAGTGAATTTGATCAATGGAAACTGACTGGACGCCCGTCGTATATATATATGTTTGCCTATATGTATATATACATACATAAACAGACAGACAGATAGACAGACAGGTAGATAGATAGATAGATCGATAGATAGATAGATAGATAGACAGACAGACAGACAGACAGACAGACAGACAGACAGACAGACAGACAGACAGACAGACAGACAGTTAGGTAGGTAGGTAGGTAGGTAGATAGATAGATAGATAGATAGATAGATAGATAGATAGATAGATAGATAGATAGATGCGCGCGCATGCGTGTGTGTTGGCAGGTAGATACGTATGTACGTACAGGGTGGCCCTAAGGTCACTAGACCATATTAAACTATAACTTGTTTACAATTATTATTTTTTTTTTGCAATATTTTTGGGTTCAGATTTGAGAAATTCACGACAGAGCAACTAGTAAAAGTAATCAAGTTTTATCTACAGAAATCAACGATAAATTGTGCCAACCCAGCTGGGTATATCAGGAAACTGACTACAGATTATTTTAAGTATCCTGAATTAATTCCCGTGTAAAGTGCAGCTGGTGCAGCTAGTGCAGGAACTGAAGCCAGTAGATTATCGGGTATGATTAGTGTATGCTACCCAGATCAAGAAACACAAAGTCCAATTGATCCTCACACCCACCTGATTTGATATCTCCAAACTTTTCCTTGGGAGAATATCAAAGACAGAATATACCATAGCAAACCTCGGAATACCCAACAATTTCAGACAAAGAAATTGAAGGAATAAGCCAAGAAATATTACAAATGATGATGGACACTCTTCAGAAAGGGTTCGCCATTGTCAAGAATAAAATGGTAACCATTTGAAGGAACGTAATTTTCAAAACTCATCAGAAATGTTTTACAAAAGTGTATTCTTTATTAAAGAATAACTGTGAATATTTAATAAACAAAAAGTTTACTGTATTTTGAAATGATCTATTGATTTTGGGGCCACCCTGTGTATATGTAAGTGAATATATATGTTTATATAAAATTTCCTGTAGCTGAGTTCTAATTTACTGAGTAGATAATTTAATATGAGTTTAATATTGTACAGCGTTCATACTTTTAAAAAAATCAAAATGTGGTTGTAAAGTAATACACATACAGAAAATAATTTGTAGTATGCAGTCGTGAAGTGTAATGTATGACAATAATTGGGGACTGACCTAGCAATCCTTTTTGTTTACTTTCTTAGTGCATTCTATTTATGAATGATATTTATCTGGTGACGCCATCTATCATACTAGGAAACTAAGATTTTGTTTCAGAAGACCAAATAAATGTTCTTAGATAATTTAGGTTTGCTGATTTCAAATCTATAATTATATTTTATTTTCTATCGCGTCTAGATTTTGTGTAAAATGCAAATTACTCAGAAAAATTTTCTACCACATTCAGATTTTGGTTTTAATTGTCTTAATGCCAGTAATATAAAACTTGCTTTACGTTCTGAGTAAAGGCCGAGGTCAACTTTGCCTTTCATCCTTTCAGGGTCGATAAATTAAGTACCAGTTGCATACTGGGGTCAATCTAATCGACTGGACACTCTCCTCCAAAATTTCGGGCCTTGTGCCTAGAGTAGAAAAGAATATGAAACTTGCTTTTCAAGGATAAGACAATTTTTCTTTGCCAACCGTATTCAAATTCTAACGATTTTGATCAATACTATTTCTTCTGAGTTGGCAACACTGCGTCAAGAGCGTAGTAACGGCGCAACGGCCAGTCGCTACGTGACAGTCAAGTAGAAAAGACAGCAGTTCATCTGAAGATTCTGCTAGTGATATAGAAATAGGGAAAGATGGCGTATATCTTCCAGATGCAATTAGTTCTCCACATTTGTTAAGTCAAGCAAATGTTATATGACATAGTGCACGATTTGAAATTACCGAAAGAAAAAAACAGAGTTGCTTGGTTCCAGACTTCAAGAATGGAATTTTCTCCAGCTAAACAGCAAAGTTTTCCATTCTAGCTGTCGTGATCTGCAGTTTTTTATCATTTTACTTAGAGGAGGAAAACGTTTGTTCCTGCCACGATATCAGTGGAAAGGATTGGCTTTTGATATGATCGAAAAGAAAGGAGACTGTTCATTTACTCTAGTAAAGCTACCTTAAAGTTGCACAACGGCAATGAAAAACCTTCAATACCTGTAACACATGTCAATTGCCTTAATGAGACTTAAGAATCAACAGAACTGCTGTTAAGATTCATCAAAATTAAGGACCACATATGTAATATTGTGGAGACCTGCAAGTTGTATCATTATTTGTTGGGGTTACAGTTAGGCTACACAAAGTATATGTGCTTTTTGCATCTATGGAACAGCAGAGGTGACAAGAACCACTACAAAAAAACATGATTGGACATCTAGAACTGAACATGCTGCCGGTAAACACAATGGGAAACACCCTGCATTTATTGACCCTCGGAAAGTACATCTTCCACCACTTCACATTAAACTTGGCCCTGTGAAAAATTTCCTGAAGGTATGGGTCATCAAAGTAGTGGTTTCCAATATTTAAAGGATAAATTCAAAGGGATATTGACTGATGCTAAGCTAGAAGTTGTAGTTTTAACTGGACCACAGATCTGCAGTGTCAACCACGACCCATCGTTTCCCTCTAATTTAAATGAGAAAGATCGATAACTTCTTTTGTTGAAGCTATCAGAAATTTTCTTGGAAACCACAAAGCTGAAAACCAGTGTGAACTCATAGAAAACATGCTTAAATCTTATTAAAAAACGGAATGCAGAATGTCTTTGAAAATACATATTTTAAATCTCATCTTGACTTCTTCTCAACAACCTTGGGACTGTGAGCGACGAGCATGGTGAGTGC
This sequence comes from Octopus bimaculoides, assembly GCF_001194135.2. Taxonomy (NCBI): domain Eukaryota; kingdom Metazoa; phylum Mollusca; class Cephalopoda; order Octopoda; family Octopodidae; genus Octopus; species Octopus bimaculoides. Next base: position 41,115,131 of record NC_068996.1, on the reverse strand, counting down.
TTCCACCAACAGATCTTAGTTATGGAAAATAGATACCAAGGTAATTCCAAGCCAAATATGATGAGAAGTTATTGTTGTATTGTCGGTTCCTGCAGAAGGAGAGCATGTCATCCTACAAGCGACATAGGAAAAGGAAACACCAAAGTCTCACTTAAGAAAAGGCAGTTGTCTTTCGACAGTAACAACAAAATGCTAACACGTTTTGAGTGAATGGGTGGACGCAGGGGTGGTAACTCCGCCAGCGGAATTCCTCTGTTCGCTGATTAATTTAAGTATGCTTAACATAAAATTTGGCAGGGAAAAGTAGCTTAGTCGGCTTTCGTAATAGAAGCGGGTGAGAAAAAAAAAAAAATGAAAAACAGGGATTTTCGGTTACACAAAATCTGTACGTGATAGAGAAATTGAGATATCATATATGAAATTAGGATCGGAAATTTATTAAGAATCTGTAGTTTACGTGTCTGTAACAAATATAAATAAATAAATAAATAAAAGTTGAAATTTGTTGCCTTGTGTTATTCAATTCTGTCATACTTACCGTACACACAGCGCTATATCTCTTTGGCAATCTCTCTGGCTGAGCAAAGGCAGAGTAGGTCTGGACAATTGTCGGCTGGCAGAAGGTTTATGACGTAGTAAGATAATGGCTGTCCATAAATAAGCAAAATAGACAGAGATAAAGAGTAAGGCTGATAGACAGATTGACACAGGGGCAAATCAGTAAAATATTTCCGAGGCATGTTTTTCTGTTATGAAGTGAAATAGTTCTGGCTTCAGATTGCTGGAACAGCAATCTTTTTTTTTTCTTCTTTTTTTTTTAAAATTCTTTTTCATCTTTTTGTTCCCCAGTCTGCAATGCAAAATGTTTCGGTATTTGTTTTGTAACAAGATTTGTCTACCTGTCTGACTGTATCTCCGTATGTCTGTTTTAAGCCAACGAGACATCGACAATGTAATCGCTTGGCGTAATAGAAATAGCAGTTACGTCTTCCTTAGACCAAACTATACCGTATTATAAACAAGTTACATTTTTTTATAAAGTAGACCAAGGTAGACAAACACCGTAAAAGTAAAAATAAGGAAGAAAGAACACACTGGTCATGGCTGTAGTGTCAATCAGGGCCAGATTGGGGCTTAAACAACGACGAAAATAACTACTACTACTACTACTACTACTACTACTACTACTACTACTACTATCACAACCACCAACAACAATACCACCACCACCACCACTACTGCTACGCTGACGGCTATTACTAGTACTTCTGATACTGCTTCTACTACGGAAACAACATGTCTGTTTGTATGTATATACTATGGTTGTTTTGTTTACCATGCTACCTGTCAGTCTATCTTCTCTATGCTAGTGTCGTATTTGCAGTCCAACTGGTCTTTCTACATAACTTGAGGTCTCTATGATTTTCTATTTTGGACTCTGCGTGTGTATGTGTATGTATGTGTGTGAATGAGTGTGTGTGTACGAGTGAGTGTGTGTATACACCAGCTTGCCGCTCTCTCTCTCTCTCTCTCTCTCTCTCTCTCTTTCTATTTCTCTCTCTTTCTATTTCTCTCTCTTTCTCTTTTTCACTACCTATGTACGTTGCTACTTACCTTTTATACACACAAATGCACACACACACACACACACACACATACACACATATTTATACACACACGCACACACACACACACACACACGTTATATGGGGTAGGGAAATGTATGTTCGTGTGCACTACTGGGTCTAATTGTGTGTTAATAAATTGCTAAGCCGAAGAAGGAGCCTCTATGTAATCTCTTGACGTTCTAGGCAAATGTGGTAAAGTCTCACTAAAATCAAACCATACAATGATCTTTCTCCTTCTAATGGTCACATTTGATAATGTAGTCCTCGTCTATATAGTTTTTTTTTCTGAAAAATACAAGTTTGATTGTGCAGACTCCAAAGTCCTTTTTATAAGTCTGCTTCATCTCTCCAGCATAGACCTCATTACAATGGCTGAAAGTAGATTATAAAACAAGTTGTAAAATTCGTTTGCAAAATTGTGACATGTCTCAAGGATGCATATTTGTTACGTGTATGTGTTTCATGTGATTCCTATCATTTTCTTTTCCTTTCTGTTCTTTGTTATTTCTAATTATTTTTCAGCTGTTTAACTGATTCATATTAATCAGTTTGCATCGCTAAATATTAATACTATAAGCATAGTCAATTAGTTATTGACCATTTTCAAGGATTACGCCTCACTTCAGTTTAACCGGTCGGTGTACAAATTTATAAGTTCATTCAATGTCTCTCTCTCTACGTCTCTCTCTCTCTCTCTCTCTCTCTCTCTCTCTCTATCTATCTATCTCTCTATCTCTCTCTTTCTCTCCTCATCTATCACGCTAAATGTGTGTATATTTGTGTAAAGACACATATACGTCCAATGAGTCATACATACATATACATATAATTAATATATATATGTGTGTGTGCGTGCGTCTGTGTGTGTGTGTGAGTGCGTGTGTGCGTGTGTGCGTGTGCGTGTGTGTGTATGTGTATGCGTGTATGTGTATGTGTGTGTGTGTGTGTGTGTGTGTGTGTGTGTGTGTATCATTCACCATGATAGATCGCTAGCCATTACACATTCTTTATTTTCTCTCCTTGTTTCTTTCTGTGGAAGAGCGTAGGCTCGAAAAGTTAAAGACTTTTTCACATTCCGAGCGTTAAACTAATACATCTGTTTGTTGTCTACACCACCTGTCTTCGCCTTTTGTTTTTTGTGAATTCTCCCTCTATATATATATGTATGTATATCAGGCGCATGAATAAGAATATAATCGAAGTGCTGTGTGTTTGATATTGTTTATATGTATATATATAAATTCAAGATTAGGGAATGGAGTAGATAACATCCAGGCTACATATGTTTCATAGCTAGTGAAACCTCAGAAGTAGTAACTGTCCAAATAAGGGGTAGACCGTAAGCTATCCTCAGGCAAAATACCGTGATTGCATGAAGTTTACATTGTCGTTAGGAGATCTCAAGTTAACTCACTAGGGTTTTCGATCGAATCCCTTCAAAAGAAGGATGAAAGATGGTAACAAAAGAGATAAATTTGGTGAGTTGCTCACGGAAGAGACGTAGTTCCAATGCAGTCGTCTATATACCGACTGTATAGCTTTGGGTCGGTCCAGAGAACTCTGAGGTTTAGACATAGCCATAACCGACAAATAAGTTGGCAAAGTTGGGGCCTATTCTCGTTACCATGTCGTTGGCAGGTGTATTCTGATAGACCTCGCCCACAAACATGGAGCAGTTAAGGGTAAGAACGAGTTCCGCGAGGCGGAGAAGTGTAGATGTGCTGGGTGTGAGGTCGGTGTGACGGTTAAGGCAGTACTGGAGGGGTAAGAGACCATCATTGACAGTGTACAGCGATTTAATGTCCATTGTGAAGGGGAGCCAGGAGGGAACGGGGGTCAGGAGGGAAGAAAAACAAAATTAAATAAGCGGAGAATGTGATTGGTGTCATGTATGTGAAACGAAAGGGTAGTGACAAAAGGTAAGGGATGGGGTCAAAGTATTGAAAATCTGTTCTATGGGGCAGTTAAAGGCAGAAAAGATGCGGCAGCCAGGTTTGTCGTGTTTATGAATTTTGGGATATATATATATATATATATATATATAGATAGATAGATAGATAGATAGATAGATAGATAGATAGATAGATAGATAGATAGATAGATAGATAGATATATTTTTATTATAGCCACACAGGGCTAAATAT
>NC_068996.1:41108020-41108616 GCF_001194135.2 Octopus bimaculoides | reverse complement strand
ACACACACACACACACACACACACACACACACACACACACACACATATATATATATATATATATATATATATATATACATACATATATGAAATTTTTATGCAGTTCTAGTTAACCAAATTCACTCGAAAGACATTAGTCAGCCCGGGTTATATCATGCAGCAATTACACAATATGCTGCACAGTCACTGAATGTTAAGCGAGGTTGCGAAATAACATATTCACCACAAAGCCATGCTTAAGAAATATATTCATACAAACACAGAAACACATACACTTATTCACATACACACACACTCATGCACACACATACGCACACACACACAAACACATTTATACGAATGTATACATACATGTACATGTACATATTTGTGTGCACATATATGTGTGTGTATACAAATGATCACACACACATATATCTACATACATATGTATAAATACAGACACACACACACACACACACACACACACACACACACACACATATATATATATATATATAAAGACAAACTTAAATAAACTTCCATATGTTTCGACCCAAAATTAGTGCAGGCCATTTCTAACTTAAAATACTTATGTATATATGTATATATATATA
>NC_068996.1:41098809-41107238 GCF_001194135.2 Octopus bimaculoides | reverse complement strand
TATATATAGTGAGAGAGAGAGAGAGAGAGATTGACAGACAGACAGACAGACAGACAGAGACAGACAGTCAGACAGACAGACAGAGACAGACAGACAGACAGAGACAGACAGACAGACAGACAGACAGACAGACAGACAGACAGACAGACAGACAGATAGATAGATAGATAGATAGATAGATAGATAGATAGATAGATAGATATATCTGTATATGTATATATATACATGTGTATATTGATACATATATATGTATAGGTGTGTATAAAATCTCATGTATAAATACACACACACACATACACACACACACATACACACAAATATCACGTGACTATTAGATTGTTCATAAGTTCTTTTTCTCTTCCATTCAAAGTTTAACATTTTGTGTAGCAATATGTAAAAATATTAGGAGTAATTTGTGTACATTTTCTTCTCCACTTAAAAAAAAAAATGAATCTGTTTTACATATACACACACACTGACTTTTAATCATACCTTTACCATTGGGTATAACAAATGAACAACATACACCAAAACTAATTAACGATAACTTCTATTACTTAGCACCGTTTTGTCTATGCATATTCATGAAAATTTACTTGTATGACTTAAAAAAATTGAAGTCTCTCGAGTAAAGGTTTCACCTATTAACTTTATTAGATCTAGTAAATGACAGGTAAATATCTGAAAAACATATGATTAGTAATTCCCAAGATAAAATAACACGTTTTACTCTCTCGGGTTCTCTAAAGCTTAAACTAACCTCACTTAATGAGACAAGCACTCACACATGTACACTCACATACGCACACACACGCGCACACACAGACACACACAGACACACACATGAATATATATATATATATATATATATACTAATACATCTATTTGCTTTCTACACCACCTGTCTTCGTCTGTTGTTTTTTGTGAATTCTCCCAATATATATATATATATATATATATATATATACACACATATACATCATACATATGTATGTATATATATATATATACATACTTATATATACATATATACGTATATGATATAAAGTATGTGTATGCAAATATAAGCTTAGATACTTTTACATGTATACATATAAATATTTATATGTATATATGGGGGGGAGGAGGATTCTGTATATAAGCATTTATACACATATATATGCGTACATATATACACCATACATATGCACATATACACATATATTCGTGTGTTTGTGTGTGTGTGTTCCCCTAATGTTTCCTTTGGATTGCATGGAACCTCAGTAGGCTACCTTCAGTTTTGTAGATTGTTACCATACAACTGCTTTGTTGCTTGCATGTAATATTGTTACCTCCGTATGTATAATATCATTTCACATTAACGTCTTAATTTACTCACCTTGCTACCACTTAGTAGATAAAATAGTGTACAACTCTAGAAGATGTTGGAAAATATCACTTTGGATTCGACTTTTTAAGATTGGAATTGATTATCATTTAAGCATATGAATAATTATAAATGAGCAGATATGGTTCTTAATTAAGAGAATGTTTATAGTAGCAGATTAAACGTTCCAGGCTATTTTATTTTAGACAAAATTCTCTAATACAGTTCTATATTTAAGAGAAGAGGAATTATGTACATTATTTACATTATTTACATTTGACGGATATTTGTCCTCATCTTGTTTGTTGTTAACACAACGTTTCGCCATATGCCCACGGGCATAATAATAACATCGGAAAATACCTTAAGAATGAAACTCAGTTTCGAAATTTCCCAAGACACCTGATGAACGCTGGAGGGTATATAGCCGAAACGTGGTGTTAACAACAAACAAGATGAGGGCAAATATCCGTCAAATGTAAATAATCTAAATAATGTAAAATTCTCTAAGCTTTACATCTCGAACTCAAATCCCATTCATGCCAAATTTATTTTTCAGCACTCTGAGATTGATAAAGTGCCCATCCAAAATAATGGTTTGACGTAATTGACAGACTTCGTCAAAATGATTTTCTGGATATTTTTCGGCTCTTTCAATTCTGAGATCAGTTCCTGTCAATATGAAACTTACTTATCGGTCTTGTCTGAATAAAATAGAGTATTTATTCGGGTCGATTTATTGATAGAAGTTTGTGAAGCATAACGATATTTGTAGTCGTTTCTTACCTTCTAGATTCAAATCCTACCAATTGTCTTTCGGCTTTCTGAGAATCGTAAAACAAAGCACCAATCCAAAGTACCAGTCGATTAGTAGAATGATCAGAACGTTGGCCTAAACGCTTTGCGCTATTTGTTACTGAACTTTCAAATTCCAGCGAGGTTAACTTTGAATTTTATCCTTCGGCTTCAATAAAATGAGATATTAGTTCAGGATTGAAAGCAATGCCAGAGCATCGAGTGGGACAAAAATATTTTGTCATATTTGCTCCGTTACATTCCTAGTCATGTCTGTCAAACTTTGTCAAGGGTAAACCACATTGTCAAGAGTAAACTACATCCTCATATTTCCCCCGGAAAATTCCATGTCAAGCTCCAGTGTACTTCTCAAGGATATCACCAGGATCTTCTTCAGTATGATGACTCTTAAAAAAAATATGATATAAAGTTTATCGGCATATTTTCGTAAAAAGAACACACGATGTAATTACTTGCATTCACAACTGGTAATTATTTTATTAGCCTTGAAAAGATGAAAACTAAAATCGACTGCAGTGACATATCGATGGCATCTACTTAGTTGTTTGAAAAGTTAGAAATACCAACTGAATTTCCTCCAAAGCAGTTCTAATCTTTTTAAAAAGAGGCCATATTAAATTATGTATTCTGGTGCACATTATTCCTGGAACGAAAGGACGTGACAGCCACGATGGGAATGCTTTTCCTACAGCTCTACTCCATATAGGCTATCCTTTTAAATCTCATCTTGACTTCTTCCCAGCCAACCTTAAGGCTGTGAGCAACGAGCATGGTGAGCACTTCCACCAACAATTCTCAGTTATAGAAAACAGATACCAAGGTAATTCCAAGCCAAATATGATGGGAGGTAATTTTTGTATTGTCGGTTCCTGCAGAAGGAGAGCTCGTCATTCTACAAGCGATAAAGGAAGATGAAACACCAAAGTCTCACTTAAGAAAAGGAAGTTGTCTTTCGGTAGTAACAACAAAATACTAACACGTTTTGGCAGTATTTTGGTTGGGCGCAGGGGTGGTTATTCCGGCGTCTATGTTAAACCAGAAAAAGGAAGTAAAACATCCCTGTTCACTGATTATTTAAGTATGCTTAACACAAAACGTGGCACGGAAAAGTAGCTTAGTCGGCTTTCGTAATAGAAGCGGGTGAGAAAAAAATGAAAAATAGGGGTTTTCGTTTACACAAAATTTATACGTGATAGAGAAATTTAGATGTCATATAATGAAATTTAGCATCAAAAATTTCCTCCAAAAAGTTTTTTAAACATCTTTTTAACAAGAGGTCATATTAAATAATGTATTCTGGTGCACATTATTCCTGAAACGAAAGTGACAACCATAATGGGAATGCTTTTAATATAGATCTACTCCATTTTGGCTATCTTTGACTGAATGAAAGCAACAATAAGAATAGTGACAACTACAGCTCTAGCAAAAAAATCTTTTTTGCCACAGCATGCGTATTTCAAGTTAAACATATAATTTTCCCTTGTAATAAACGAAAATACGAAAATACACTGACTTCACTATTGATATTCTATACGAACGACATCTTTGAATTTTTTTTTTTATATAGTGTCATATCCAGTATTATATTTTATCTAGTATTATATATTTTTCACCTAGTAATATATAATACTAGTGGAGGTGCAATGGCCCAGTGGTTAGGGCAGCGGACTCGCAGTCACAGGATCGCGGTTTCGATTCCCAGACCGGGCGTTATGAGTGTTTATTGAGCGAAAGCACCTAAAAACTCCATGAGGCTCCGGCAGGGGATGGTGGCGAACCTTGCTGTACTCTTTCACCACAACTTTCTCTCACTGAATATCCCCGAAAACTACGTTAAGGGTACACGTGTCTGTGGAGTGCTCAGCCACTAGTATAGTTTTATCTAGTATTATATATTATGTGATGTGATATAATGACATGGTGTTCTTCTTCTACAGAAGTTTTTGAATATCTGTTTTATTGTATTGTAAACTACAAAATATTGCAGTGTGTTGCAATGTAATAAAAATTCAGGTTCATTTGATTTATGTATAAAATACTTCGATGTCCATAATAGAAGGATGATATACTATAATGTACTTACTTTATTGTTGAGTAATATAGTTTTGTATTTCTATTGGTACAAATATCAACAAGAATCTTCTAGGTGCATTGTATTGTTCTTTGCGTATATATATATGTGTGTGTATGTGTTTATTTGTTAAGAATATATACGCATATTCATCTCCACAAACGTTTATATACATATATACGCGTGTCTATATATATATATATATACATATATATACGCACACACACACATAGATACATAGATATATGATATATATGTACGAATATTTACACATGCATCTGCTATTTCTCCTTTCCATGTAACATTTTTCTTTCATTTTTCTTCGAAGGCCGTCATTTATTCCAGTATTTCCGTATTCCCATAGTGGTAATTCCAATTGCGCCGTTCGTTGGATATGCGTCTTTCAACCAGACACACACCATGTGAAAATACTGCCATTATCGGACAGCCCGACCTTAATGCTTTCATTGTTGTTGTTGCTGGTTTTCTGGTTGTGTTATTTTCCATCTTTTCGTTTCTAAATTTGTGGTATTAATGACATACATCTACAGTTTCTCAAAGATAAATTCTATGCAAAATTTGTATTTACAAAACTCACAGAAGCTACAGAAGCGAATGGAATCTCTGTAAGGTATCATTAGTGTCTTTTTATATACTCTTGTTTACTATTCATCATTTTCTGTTTTCTTATACAAAACTCTATTGAAACCATTTATGAAATATAGTTATTACTATCAATTAAAATATGGTACTTTCTCTCTGAGATGGTAGAATGATTTTCGGTTTTACAGGTCTTTTTTTTATTTTCATTTTCATTTTTTTCTTCTTTTTTCTTTTGAAGAGAATAAATTGACACGAAACAAGTAAAAGCAAGAATGATAGACTGCATTCTTTAGAAATCATTCAACATTGACAATCTTAATTATTACTAATTTTTTCTACTTTCATTCTTTGATTCTCTCATTCATTCTAGGATCTCTCATTCATTCTCTGCCTTTCCGTCCCCCGCCCTCTATCTCTCTCCGCATTCCGTGCCGCCGATCATCCTTAATTAGGTTTTTTAACTGATTCCTTAATCGAGGTCTTTGCAAATTTTCCTTAATTTATATTTACTCCGCACCTTTTTCTCCTTGTCCCTCTCATTTAGACACATGCCCTTGTATATATATATATATATATGTGTGTGTGTGTGTGTGTGTGTGTGTGTGTGTGTGTGTGTGTGTGTGTGTGTGTGTGTGTGTGTGTGTGTGTGTGTGTGTGTGTGTTTGTGAGTGTGTATTTATGTGTGTGTGTGTATATGTATGTGTGTGTGTGTGTGTTTATAGCGTAGTGTGTGGCGTGCGTTTCATTTATAACCTGTCTTACAACTGGGCCCTACCTAAACTTATAACTCTCTTCCCTTTATACACATAAATGTTTCTCACCCCACCACCACCACCACCCCTACCTCCATCTCTCTCAATCTTATGCGCATCCCTTGCCTCTTTTATATTCCTCTTTCTAATGCCATCTCGTTCGAATTTCGATTCTCAACACAGCCATCACTGGATTAAGATTACCAAACTGTGACTTAGTAGCCATGGAAACTGGATAATATATCTCGTTGAACTAACAATGTCTAGAAAACATGAGAAATATTTGGATCGATCAAGAACACATGCTGTCAGTGAAAACATTAACAGCGGCAACAGCATAATAAATTCCGCCATTAATGACCCCTCGAGTTGCTCGAAGCAGCAGCCAGTTATCTTTCAAATAACATTCCACTATCTTAAATATAAAAAAAAGAAGTGCAGAAAAGATAATTGAGCCCACTTCTCCGAACATACTACGCGTCAAGTGGTAGGAGATTAAATGACTTAGATTATATTTGGTGGGTCAGGTCCTAACGTGGATTAAGCTCCTGCAAGAGTGGATTTTCAGGAGTTAACAGTGACACATGACAAGCGATAGAATTTTAAATGATAGGGGTAAATATATAATACCTATGCAAAATGCCATTCTGTCTTTTATTCAGGCATCATGTATCTAATTATAGCTGATCTAAAATAGTTTAGACTTACCATTTTTATTTTTTAAAACATATATCTCTGAAAACATAATTTTCGCTTCTGTCACTGACTCGTGTTCCTTTGGACTTTTTCGCTACCATTACATTCTTATTAAAACTTATCGACTCTGTTCTAATCACTCTTTTCAGGGCAATCCATCATTAGTTTGTGACGGTGGCTTTCGTCATTGTACGCTTAACTAAATCGCTAATCATGACTCTGTAAGCTTAACAAGAGATTTGTGCTCTATTAGCCGACGATTTTAAAATGTGGACTACGTATGCTATCCTTATCTACTGACCCATAGAATACTCTATATAAATTCGATCTGTATGACACAATGCAGTTTGTTCATGTTCACATTGTCGCAGCTGGGAAATCTACTTAAACTTGTCAGACTGGTGGGGAAAAGTTTAAACAGGTTTGCGAAGCTTTTGCATCCCTCTCTCCTGTCAAGTGGACCATACAGTCTCTATGAGCATCCAAGATGCCGTTACAATCACTCACTAACACAAAAGTACGGGACGCTTCTTGAAAAGTTCAGACGGCTACTTGTCCTAAAGTACGACCTACGCAGCTGATCACATCCAATACCACTGACTTACTATACTACTCCAGGAAGAAAGTACGCATATCTAGATCCATCCCTTCCAGAAGCAACACCCATTTTCCCAAACTTCCAGAGGCCAGCAACTCGTAGCCGCCTAAGGTGGATACCATTTCTCGCGTCCTGGAAATTCTGGCCACCATATCTGTACCCAGTGACCTGATGTCGCTGTACAGGTGATCCTGCTTCCAAGGTGACTCTAATCTATGTGCTTTCAAACTGCCTTCACTGAGTATTACTATGTACAACAAGAATGAGCACAGCGAGAGAAACCTCATTTCTGTGGAAAGATATAGGCTCCACCGCTTCGATTATATGTAGATGTTTCCCTGAGTATTTCTTTATGGGAAACTTTTATTTAAAGTTCTTCAGAAATATCCCTTTTTTCTTGCGATATTTCTTATTCAGTGTGCTTCTCTTTCTTGACCTAGTTTTGAATAGACACGTTATGTATTAGTTTTATGTAGTCGTTGTGCGAAATGTTTGTATACTGATGTAAATATATTCTGTTAATTTCTTATCGTATGTATCTAAGAATGTATAGTTGATGTTTAGCTTTCTTTTGCTCGGCTTGCGGATGCTATTCTGATTGTTGATGTGAGTGCTTGTTCCGATTTTGTTAGTATTTGTGGTGCTGGTGATGTTTGTGGTAGGGATGTTTCTTACAATCTGCTCCACCCACTCCGTTTCATAGTAAGCACTGCACACTTCAAGATATCGAATTCCATCCCTATATCCTTGTTGGACATCTGCACAGTCTTAACCAACCTCTCCATTTCAGGCTCTGTTTTTGCGAAGAGTTTTAAATCATCCATGAAGAGAAGGTGGTTGAGACTAGGCCCGTTCTTTCTCAGCTCATAGTGCGCAGAAACTGACATCATGGCTATAACAAATAAAGGTGAACAAGTGTCTCCCTGAAAGATACCTCTTTTGATTGTTACCTCAACTAAGTGCTGATTGTTACAGGAAATATGTGTTTTCCAACTAGGCATTCTGGTCATAACCAGTGCACACACGTTCTCAGCTATTCCACACATGTCGAGTGTTTCCAAAATCCACGGGTGCAGCAACATGTCCTAAAGCCCTGGGATCCGTTTCGGCTTCCCTTTTTTGTATTGGATGTAGATTGTTTTCCGCAAGGAATGTATATATTTTCCTGCGAGGATGCCTGTTAACACTTTACATAAGAAGCTGAGACAAAGAGTGAGTCGATAATTGCCAACTTGATTGCCTTTTGTCTGGTCTTTCATCAACAATGCTGCCTTTCCCTCTACAATCCACTACGGAACTACACCACTCCATAGGTAATCATCTAATTGCAACGCAATTCAAGTAGCCTTGAATTCCGTGTGGTCCTGCTGCTTTCAAGTTTGGTAGTTTTGATACCTGTGCAATTACATCTTACGTTGTTATCTGCACATGGTACTATCGTGGAGCTACCGGGTGATAGAGTTTGTATCTTACGGAATGAATCCTCTCAACACCGTGGTTCTGGGAAACGTTTTGCCTCCAGGT
>NC_068996.1:41091309-41093809 GCF_001194135.2 Octopus bimaculoides | reverse complement strand
GACAGCAGGATCAATGTGAAAGAAGAAAAACAATACACAACTATGACGATTTGAAATGGGAAATATGAAGGTTGTAGCGAATGAAGGGAGTAGAAGTGATACCAATAGTAGTTTGTGCACTTGGAAGTATTAACGCTCAACTACCAGCATGGCTGAAAACGATCGGTGCAAAATCAGCATTGCTTGGAACTGCAATAATTCTTCGCAGAATTCTTGAAGTATGATCAGTAAATAAGTGTCATCTTAGTCTGCTGGCTGTAGACAGTTGATACATTCCATCATATCCAGTAAAATAAGGTGTGAGTTTTCATATAATAATAATAATAATAATAATAATAATAATAATAATAATAATAATAATAATAATAATAATAAAACAAGAAAGGATCATGCTCAGCAAAAAAAATCAGGCAAAGGAGTATCTAAGTGAATTCCAAATACAACAAATTTCAGAATTAGACGTACTGGAAACAAGTACAGAAAAAGTTAAACGTATGAAAACCCGTGCTAATAATGATAATGATAATAATAATAATAATAATAATAATAATAATAATAATAATAATAATAATAAGAAGAAGAAGAAGAAGAAGAAGAAGAAGAAGAAGAAGAAGAAGAAGAAGAAGAAGAAGAAGAAGAAGAAGAAGAAGAAGAAGAAGAAGAAGAAGAAGAAGAAGAAGAAGAAGAAGAAGAAGAAATAAAAAATAAAATAAAATCAATCTTTTCCTTGGTTCTATTAGAGGGTAAGTGTCGTGGTTATACTTTGGATCTTCAAACTTTTAACTGGTTCGTCATGGCATACGCTGAGTTTTGGCTATTCAAACCAAGCAGAGACTGTCTTTTCCCAAATCTGATTACAAATAATTTTATCTGGTGAGAAAGAGACGAAGAATCTATCCATTGTATTTCTACTTAACTCGTCGATCCCGAAAGAATAAAATACTTAAACTCTCCAGAATTTGAAAGCAGGGAACAAAGAATCAGAACGAATATCACAAGACAGTCTATCTAATCTCTAATGTTGTTGGCACTCCGTCGCTTACGACGTCGAGGGTTCCAGTTGATCCGATCAACGGAACAGCCTGCTCGTGAAATTAACGTGCAAGTAGCTGAGCACTCCACAGACACGTGTACCCTTAACGTAGTTCTCGGAGATATTCAGCGTGACAGTGTGACAAGGCTGACCCTTTGAATTACAGGCACAACAGAAACAGGAAGTGAGAGTGAGAGAAAGTTGTGGTAAAAGAGTACAGCAGGGTTCGCCACCATCCCCTGCCGGAGCCTCGTGGAGCTTTTAGGTGTTTTCGCTCAATAAACACTCACAACGCCCGGTCTGGGAATCGAAACCGCGATCCTATGACCGCGAGTCCGCTGCCCTAACCACTGGGCCATTGTGCCTCCACCTAATCTCTAATACCGCTTCCAATTCACTAATTTAATCTATACAATAATGCAAACAGGGAGAGAAAAAAAATTGTATCAAAAAGAAAAAAATTTCTACCAATCTTTTTGATCCATGTTTATTATTGAGGGCTGATACTTCGAAGTCTACTCGTCTACTCTCCTCATTGACCACACCCTTCGTATTTCCCACTTCAAATCGTCATAGTTGTTCAGTTTTGTTTATTCTTCTTTCTCTTTGATCCTGTTGTCACCGGGACTTGCAATCAAAATGAAAAAAAAAAAAAAATTCGGTAAGTGATTTTCTAAATATCTTTTTTACCTTTGCATCAAATCTTTATAGAAAGTCACATGAAATTATGTTGTTTTCGTTCATTTTTCATTTACATTGTCATTTTTACATTTTTGTTCTAATTTCATAGAATGAGTATTGTACGAAACAAGCAAGAAGATATTTTATCGAACGCAGAATTGCCGTTAGAACAGCAGAAATACTAGGTAAATTACCGTTACAAGGCGGAAAAATTTGTCCTACGGTTGTTTGTTGACAAATTTTTCCGTCTTGTAAAGTTAATTTACTCAAGCTTCTGCTGTTCTAACAGCAATTCTGTGTTCGAATTCTTCTTGTTTGTATCGTACAATGCATATTTCGACGCTTCTAATAAAAAAAAACCTTTCTTTGTATTTATACACATTTAAAGAATGTAATTTTTTACCAACATCTTGTTTTTTTAGAAATTTCGAACCAATCAATCACTGGCTCACTACATTTGCAATGATGAGAGTGAAAGAGTTTTCATTGTACATGGTGCTTTTTCAACAGCGCACCAGTTTATCGTTTTTGTCTTCAAAATAATTACTCTATCACAAACACGACGATGTCACATGTGAGGTTTTCTTTCCCCATTTTGAACTAAAACACCCCAAAGAATTCGATGCAAAAAAAGAATAAACGAATAAAATTAATGTTGAAAAGTACCCAACAGTTATACACTTATTTCAATGGTATTGAACTTTTTCAAGGATACCGCTGATACAGATGATATCTAACAGTAATTCAATATCAGTAATACATATGGCATATATATATATATATATA
>NC_068996.1:41088116-41090272 GCF_001194135.2 Octopus bimaculoides | reverse complement strand
TATATATATATATATATATATATGATTTACCACAGAAACAAATACAATTAAAGGGTATTCATATAACTTGTTAACTTTTTGCAAAAGGGAAAAAAAATTCGTGATTCCTTGAGATCGAAATATTACTTCGATGAGTGCAAGGCGATCACCATAAAATCATATGTTACCGCCATGCTTACAACACCAATCGATACAACCTGCTCAATATCTAAGTATGTAGATGCAATACTTTTCACCTATAGCAGCATTGAAGAAAGAGGATAATAGGGGTTTCATGTGTTTATCAACCTGTCGCCTAAGTGAATTAATAAGGTTACCATGATGAATTTAACCTGGATTGCTTTCTTACCTCTTTTTTGTTGGACTTAAGAGTTGTTGTTTGACCCCATATTCTACACAGAGTATGCAAATCTATAACCAATTGCGTAACTAGCCGTCCTATTATGGTTATTGAGGACTACATTATTCAATGTGTCTTGGACTTATTTTAAGATGCTATGGTTTTAATCTGAGGAAAATTTGTTGGCTTTTCTGAATCAGTCAAGCAACCGAGTTGAACCTCATTCATTGGCTCGAGAACTTACATTTCATTCATAGAAACAAGTCTATCGGTCTAAAAAAAAAAAAAAGAAAAACAGAAAATGATTTAAATAATGCTAATGCGTTTATAAATGAAGTAATATAGAGAGATTCAGAGAGTGCCTGCACATATATACATCAATGTAATATGTATGACAATAATTATTTTATAATTGGTTTTCGTTAAGATTGCATATGTTGCTAAAAGTTATGCAAAACTTCAAGTCTCAGTCCAAACTAATCAATTTGACCCTGGTATGTTTAAAATTCCTTTGAAATAAAAACAAATTTACATTTATTTATGTCTTTAAATGTATATTTATGATAAAACTATATTCATATATGCATAACCGATTTTGTAAATATACTTACAATTAGTAATTCGTGTCACTGAAGATAGGATATGAATTCTGTTGTGTCTTATTCTTGACTGCCATGTACGTTAATTCTCATCTTGGAATTTCTTAAACTGCTGTTAGGTCCCCGAACGAAAGGTGATACCAGTAGGCTTTATCATTTAAGCGTATACACAAAGCAGCGAGCTAGCAGAATCGTTAGCCCACCGGACAAAATATTTAGCGATATTTTGTCCGTCTTTACGTTCTGACTTCGAATTCCTCCTAGATCGACTTTGCCCTTCATATTTTTAGAGTCGATAAAAATAAATACCAGTCGAGCACTATAGTTGATATGATCGACCAGCCTCCCCACTCCCTTAAACTTCAGGCCTTGTGCCTTATGTAGAAAGGTTTATTAAAACATATGCACATACAGATTTAGATAGATAAATAGACTGATATGCATGTATATATGCAGATACATAAACGTTCCAGAAAATAATATGAATATTTTAAAGAATTATTTCTAAATGGAGTCAAATACCCCCATTTTGGATGGTAGAGTATTGTCGACTAAATTAATCCAAGAACTTGATTGAAACCTAATTTTATCGGCCAAGGAATGATTATAGATAACGCTGACCGAAGCGGAATTTGAAATCGGAATATGTTTGTAAATAGATACTATAACTAATCTTGATCTCTGTAACGATATAATAATGGTTTCCGATTTAGACTCCAAGGCCAGCAGTTTTAAGGAAACGAAAATAATCGATTCCATATACACTAGCACTTTACTGGTATTTCATCGAGCCCTCCCTCCCCCGCCTAAAATTACCTTGATAAGTTTTGAACTCAGAACCTAATGATCTGGTAGAGGATTACAGGAAAGCATTTGTCAGACACTAACGAGTTTGCAATCAACTCTATTTCTACCAATGAAATTTAAAAAAAAAAAATTGACCGATACCTCTACCCGATATGTCTGGGTGGTGAAGCTCAAAATGTCCTCATTCACCGCAAATGATTGACCACGGGAAAAATATTTACTTAAAGCAAATACACTCGAAATAAGAAAGAAGTTGAAGACAGAGAGTCTGTGTATGCTATAAATAATTGTTTGGATTCTGCGCATTTTTTGCAAACCTCTCTGAAAGAAATATCAGTCACAGCAATAAATACAGAGAGAGAAACATTTAGAGAAAATAATATAGAAAAACGCACAATGTAATGTAAAAA
>NC_068996.1:41079432-41087021 GCF_001194135.2 Octopus bimaculoides | reverse complement strand
ATATATACATACATATATATGTATATATGTATAAAAACATCGGATTATACATTAGATTCTTCTATTTTGTTTTGGTTTACTGTGTGGTTTCTAACCTGATCCTTTAAAGAACTTTTCTTATGACTACCACCAGGTTAGTTAAATCTATATTTTATCCATTACATATATATGTGTTTGTGTGTGTGTGTGTGTGTGTGTGTGTGTGTGTGTGTGTGTGTGTGTGTGTGTGTGCGTTTATGTGTGTATATATATATATATATATATATATATATGTGCATGTGTGTGTATGTGTGTGCGTGTGTGTGTGTGTGTGTGCGTAGAAGGTTGAAAATAACACACGAGTTGGTATGGATAACGATAATAAGACAAGAGAGAAAATACTAAAATAATTTTATCATGAAGAACATTTTAGCACCCGTTTCAGTGTTTTCGACTTTTTCAACATAGAATAAAGGAAGAAAACAATTAAATTCAACATGCCCTACAACTCAATATCCACGAACTCAGACATCCCAAACAAAAGAAGGATTTACAAACAAGACCTTACCATACATATCCACACACAACCCACTTAGTAATGAAGCTTTCGATACCATCCTCCAGAACATTCTCCTTCTAAAAAGGGACCACAGAGTGAATCAAATCCCACAAACGCACACCATCATAAAGAGCAAAAGACAACCCAAGTCAATGAAAAGTTTTCTAACACAAGTTCAAGTATACTTGTGAACAACGTTGAAACCGTCAATAAAAAAAATGCAGAAAACCTAACTGTGCTATTTGCGTCAACCTAATTGAAGGATCAGAGTTCTCCTTGAAATCGAGTCAACGTTTTACAATAAAAACAACTTCACATGTGCTTCGAAAAACTTAATATATGTACTAACTAGCTCAGGGTATCGAGAGCAATACATTAGCCAAACCCAAAACAGTCTGCGCCAGAGGATGACCCTACATAGATTCCAGATTAAAATTCGCAAATACAGAAAAATAGCATTCAGTGAACACATCGACATTTGCGCCACTGACGATATAATTTTAAAGCAAGTGGATTTTATGTGGGTTACGACACCCTGACAGAGGAGCTGAGACCACATATAATTATTGTAGAAAAAAACTGACCATAAACTGTATAAGAGAACTGTTAAATGAAACTGCGAGATTTGGGGGACTCGTGAGCCATTTCATCACCTCACTGTAAGCTATTCATTTCGTTCATCATTCGTTTTATGTACCCCACGTTTTGTATTGTTTGTCCATGTTATGTCCCCCTGTATGTAGAGGCCTTGGTGCCTATAATAAAGACAAATAGTGTTGCTAATTCAGGCTGATGTCGAGCAATGACTCAGAAACATGTCCCTGAATGCACACTGAGCTGGGTGGAGGTGCTTGTCTCCCCTTCGCAAATATAAGGACACAGTAAATGTGTCAAGGCCGACAGGGAGCAGTTTGATTCCCTTATTGGGACTGTCACATTGAGTTGACAGTATACAACTGCTTTATATATATATATATATATATATATATAAATCAACCAATCGTGTATATAAACAGCTTACATTTGTTTTTAGAAGCACCGAATGTGTATCGTTCGATAAAGACAAGTAATATTTTCGAACGCAGTATCGCCGTTAAAATAGCAGAAAAATTGGGCAATATATATATATATATAGGTTGGTAAAGCACAACATACAAACATTTATACAGAACTCCATATCATCCACTGCAATCCAGACTTCGTCCAGAATGGGAATACTTGTTAATATACATGTATTTCTTCATGTGAGTGCAAAGAATGTAATAATATTTATAGATTGCGTGATTCTGCAACCAATAAAATACAAGTTAGTTTATCTTGTTTTCCTTTGGTTACAAAATCAATATATTTATGTTTATCTGTGTTTATGTATATATATATATATATATATATATATATATATATATAATGAATAGGGATAATTATACTCCGTATATAGCACAACTATTTAGTGCTCAAAGGTAACTGGGCTATTGAAATATTACGCTAGATTTGGGATTTGGGATTTGGGACAAAATTGTAGGTTATCAGTCCATATATGAAAAATAAACCTTCAAACCATTAAATGCTTCATGAAAATATATATGTAAAATAGATATTGCGATAGGATAGGCAAATATACGCATTTAAACAATACATATTCAGCGATATTTAAATCGTATTAATTTGTACAAGCAGGATCAGTTCGTCGCATCAGAGGTGCTAATATTAAAACTCACAAGAGTATATAGAAAGTTGAAAAGAAGAGGTCCAAATTAAAATCCAAATGTGAAAATTAACATATACATCCTACGGCCGTTTCAGAAACATAGTGGTAAGAGTAGATATCGATTCAAAATTCATTCCAGTATCGCTATTTCCTTCCTAAATCGATACTTACTCTTACCACTATTTTCCGAAACGACTTTCAAACCAATCATCTGCAGCCACTGGTGCAGATATAAAAAGAACTGATTTTGTTCATATTTGCATCAGATTCCCCAGCTCCTTTGGGGTATTGCCTATGCAGTGGTTTTTCCCGCCACAGTCTCGAAATTTCCTTCAAGGCTGACTGCTTGGCATTTTCTTACACTCTTTTGTTGTTTTAGTGGGCGGTGTGCCCTCCTTATCATTATCATATTCAGGGCGGGTAAGCCCTTGTCTATATTTATATGCCTTGTTTGAGAGTGAGTGCAGTTTCTTACCCTATTCGTGATGTCTAACCAGGTGTATTACCCAGTCAGTGTTACTTTGGATGTACATTTGGAGTCCTGTCGTGCTCGTCTTATAAGACGCTTCAAGTTAGATTAGGTCTCTGCCGCTTTCCTTTCGTGTGAGATAGAGCCTGTAAACGTCGCATTTTGGATGATGCATCATGTTTAATGTCAGCAGTTTCCTAGACTTTATGTCCATATTTTGGAGTTCACACAAATTTCAATCGGTGACATTAAGGCTATACTGGAAAACTAGAACCGCTAGAGTGTTTATTGCTGCGATTCCATTCTGGGAGTTCAGCTCAGTATTCAGACCATTCTGACACGTCTATAATACTCTTTCCTGATCTCTATCATTGATCGGTGCTGAATCCCTTACCATTCGTTTACACCAAGATACCAATAGTTGTAGTAGTAGTAGTAGTAGTAGTAGTAGTAGTAGTAGTAGTAGTAGTAGTAGTAGTAGTGCCTAGAGTAGAAAATATTATTATTATGATTATTGTTATTATTATTATTATTATTATTATTATTATTATTATTATTATTATTATTATTATTATTATTATTATTATTATTATTGAGTGAGAGAGCAGTACATGCCATCAAAGTGACACTGGGGTAACATATACGAAGCCCATTATACCCATCATGACTACCCGTCTGATAAGGGTACACCAGGCACATGCATCACAACCATATGTGCGTGACATGGTGATCTTATATCAAGATAAACAGCGCATGACCTAGCAGGTGGGGCCCAGTTAGAGTTTTCTTCAGGACGTGTAGCCCATCCCGCTCAAAAGGTCTCTGAATAAGGTTTGCTTAAGGATGTTGAGCAAAACACCCATGTTTCCAAAGGTGAGTTATTCAAACCCCAAAGAATTCCTCTTAGCACATGGCCACATGGCTATGATGCTCCCCCACTACTTCTGCTCATGATCAGAGTTGCACATATCGTCAGCCACCAAGGGACATGCTCAACTGGTAAAGGTCAAACAACTGACAAGCAAATCTGTGGTATTGAGCAGAATATTTGTTGTAGCCCATCTTTTATACCAAGGCAAGTCAATGTACATGATAACACTTCCAATCAGTTAAGATCAGAAGCCATGAGAGCCACTGCCTGGTACTGCATATTATTATTATTGAGTGAGAGAGCAGTGCATGCCATCAAAGTGACACTGGGGTAAAACATACTCATCATGACAACCCGTCTGATAAAAGTACATCAGGCACATGCATCACAACCACATGTGCACGATATGGTAATCTCATATCAAGATAAACAGAGCATTATTTTGCAGGTGAGGCCCAGTTAGAATCTTCGTCAAGTCGAGTAGCCCATGCCGCTCAAAATGAATTAGGGTTGTTTATGGATGTTGAACGAAACACCCATGTTTCCAGCGGTGAATTATCCAAACCCCAAAGAATTCCTTTCAACACATTGTTATGATGCTCCCCCACTACTTCAGCTCGTGATCAGAGACGCACATATTGTCAGCCATCAACTGGTTATGGTCAGGCAACTGACAAGCAAATCTGTGGTATTGAGCAGAGTATTTGCCCTAGGACGAGTGAAGGATAAGAGATGTTACAGTATGAGTGAAAGTATAGATAGGGGAAGTGGCTAATGTAGGGGCGAAATATGTTCATGTAATACAATACAGGACTTTAAATTGATAGGTTTTTTTCTAAGGATGTTGGCAGTACATGTCAGCAAAATCTTTTGGATTTCTCTGAGATATGATTCTCCTGGGATGATATCAAGATGTTTCTGACATCCCTGTTTTTATCATACCTAGCGCACCTACAATAACAGGAATAGTTCTTGCTTTAAGATACCACATCTTTTGTATTTCAATTTCCATGTCCCTACATTTACTTAATGTGCAAAATTCACTTACAGGTATATTTTTATGATTGGCAACACTTACATCAGTTACCCTACGAGTATTTCTGGATCGTTCTGTCGGTGTTGACTAGAAAAATCCCAGAGGAGGGTGACATTTTTACTTTGAACGGCTGCCTCAGGATGATGTTCGTACTAGTAAACAAGAGCAGCGATTTTGTAGTGTTTACATATTTTCCTATGTAAATACTGTCCTACTCTATCGTGGCACTCTTTGTATTCGTTTGGTGTCAGTACAGCACATCCTGAAACTAGATCGTCTATTGTTTCGTCATGTGTCGCATTTAGTATCAGAACCATTTTAAAGAACGTTAACCTGATAGTTTTTCGTAAGCAATCTTTGATCTTGTGCCACCAATATAAAACCTTCAGTCTCCGCTTTCTGTCCTGAGCTTCTCAGACACTAATGGTTGTTACTTAGTCTACATCAGCATTTCGATTTCGCATAATATACTGTCTATGCAGTATCTCCACCGCTCTTCAATTTGTTTCTGCCTGTTCTTTTTTGCAGTCTGTTTGATCCATTATGCTTTTTTCGTGGCTGTGGTTTCAGGTCCTTCATCTAATTCAGGGTTAATACCAAGTCCCTTGGCGAATTTGCAAGCTTCCTTGATAATAGATTGTGACTTTTTACCACTTTCGTGTTTGTACACAAGCAGCAGCATCAAGTACTCTGTACTAGTTAAGTACCTGTTCATTGCTACTGTTGAGGTCTTATAGCACAGTTCTACCTGCATTATTCCTCTTCTTCCATTACTTCTAGGTAGGTACGGACGATCAACGTCTGCTTTTGGGTGGTGCGTGTTCTTAGATGTTAGTGGTTTTCTTGTCTTCCTGTCTAGACGTTGGAGTTCTGTAAGATTCCAGTTAATGATGTTAAAACTGTATTATTGTTATTGTTATTATTATTATTATTATTTTTATTATTATTATTATTATTATTATTATCATTGTTATTGCCATTATTATTATTATTATTATTATTATTATTATTATTATTATTATTATTATTATTTCTAGTACTAGTACTACTACTACTACTACTATCATCATTATTATTATTATTTCTAGTACTAGTACTACTACTACTATCATCATTATTATTATTAATGCTGCTACAACAACTACTACTACTACTAAAACCACTACTACTGCTGCTACTAAAACTACTACTGCTGCTGCTGCTACTACTACTACTACTACTACTACTACTACTACTGCTGCTACTGCTACTACTACTACTACTACTACTACTACTACTACTACTACTACTGCTACTACTACTACTACTACTACTACTACTACTACTACTACTACTACTACTACTACTACTACTATAATTCCAGCGAAGTCTACGTATTCCAATACACCTGTGACACATTTCGGGCATTAACGTCCACTATTTTCCTTTGGCTATTTTGTTTTCATTATATTTTCAAAAGAGCTTGAATATTTCAAAGATGTTATGTGAAAAACAAAACCTATTTATACAGTCTGAACGAATACGAGGAAGACATACTCTATGACATGTGTCAACCATCTCAGCGAACCAAATCACATTTTATATTGATTTTAATTTGAAAAACATATGTCCATATCTACAATAATTTTTTTTTTTTCATGTTGTTGTTGACCCTGTCATATAAACTACAAAGAAATGCTCATTAAAGCAGTAGATAAATCTAAGTCCTTCTTTTAACATATATTTCCATAATCTCATCTCCAATATTTTTCTGTGTACATTTTGACAGACTGTGATCGTGACCAAGTCATCTAGGAATCGTGTAAACTCGATGTTAGAATCGTATTCTGTTGCTCAAATGTTCTAAATCTCTAAAAATGAAATATATGTATAGCCTGAATATATCTTTGCGTAGTTGGGCATCTGAAATTTTGGAATCTCTTTTCTTTTCTTTTTTGGTTTTAAGTAAACTCATGATATTATTCGGTAGGACAGTTTCTTCTTTCGGTTTTTCTTTCTTTTTGAATGACCTTTAATATCATCTATCATGGTCGTATTAGAATCAAAGAATTTCCACAGAGAGATAAATTATAAACATTATAAACATCACAAGACGTTGTGGCAGAGATGGTTTACTGTATCTATCCAGCTATATTGTGTTCTTACCAAAAGTGACGGTTTCTGATTTAGTCGCAAGCTCAGCAATTCTAGAAGAATCCTGTGTGCCTACAGGTGAAACTCAGTAGCAAAAGAGTGGCTTATCCAAAATAATTAGTGGTTAGAGTGTTGCACTCCCAATCGCGTGATTTTGGGTTCAATTCCTAAACCGGGTGATGAGTTATGTTCTTGAGCAAGACACTTCATCCCACGTTGATCTACAATCACTTGCGACAGACTTTGAAACTGATATTAATACGAGGGAATATATCCAACAGCACGTTTTATGTGCATCATGCTATAATCGTTTCTTCGCCATCAGGACCTCCAACAAAACCTGTGATAAAGAGAAATAATAATGTTACGACTTTTACTTCCTCAAAGCGATCGGGTTCGGTCGTCTTCTCCGGGCCATCAGAGAACGTGCCGGTGACGGCGCGGAACGCCGCCGCGCGTAGCGGACACGTCGGCCAGATCCGAGGACCTCATCGGACCGTTCGATCGGTAGTAGCGACGGGCGGTGTATACAAAGGGCAGGGACGTGATCGACGCGAGCTGATGACCCGCGCCTACCAGGAATTCCTCGTTCACGGGGTTGGTTCCAGGCCCCGATCCCTATCACGGGAGGTGGTTCAGAGGTTTCCCGACCTTCTCGAGCCGGGGGAGACGCGCCCGCTGATACCTCCAGTGTAGCGCGAGTGCGGCCTCGGACATCTAAGGGCATCACAGACCTGCTATCGCTCCGCCTATTGCGGCTTTCTGCCGCCCGTCCCTCTAAGAAGCGCTGCGTTCGCCAACCGAGTGGCCCGGACGTGACGGCGTGCTGCCACC
>NC_068996.1:41077522-41079399 GCF_001194135.2 Octopus bimaculoides | reverse complement strand
GCCGACCGGGTCACCGCCGCCGCTCCGCAACCGATGCCGCAACCACACTTCTGCCGGAGCCGCGTGAAGCTTAGGTGTTTCATTCATAAACACACACACATCGCTCGGTGTGAGATTCGAAGACACGATCCCTCCACCGCGAGTCCGCTGCTCTAATCACTAGACCTTGTGCTTCCACCTATAGCAGAAACAGCTGTAAGCTAATGAAGTTCATAAGATAATCATTTATTCCTTTATTATCTTATCTTCTTATTAGCGTTCTGTACACAAGTGACGCTTCGTTCTAAAGCATATGTATATTGAGTTCTGCACCAGGTTATTAGAGTCGAAATGTCTAAGCGAAGTGATAAAATATACAGGTGCAGGAGTGGCTGTGTGGTAAGAAGCTTGCTTCCGGTATATCGTTTATCGGTCGAAATGTTTTTTTTGTTGTTGTTTTTTTGGCGGTGCGACGTTTCCCCTCTTGTTTAATGGAATGGCGTCGGGCGAGGATTTGCGAAAATTTGAATTATCCTTCTTCAGACTTTGTGTCATCTGAGGAAGAAATGGTCGAATGTTTGAGGAGGACTGATGAAGTAATGGAGACGAAAAATTATCTAGAGGCGACGAAAGAAAGAAGCAAAGACGTGGATGATATAAGTAAATTCAACGAAATGATTAAAAGGGAGAGGAACGATGTGAAGATGCCCTCCCCTCAAAGAAGTGCTAAAGATGAGAAAACAATATTTTACAGAACGTACTTGGTAGCAGCCAGGAAGACTGAAATCATGATGACGGCTCATGTGGAAAGAGCACTTAAACCAATTTGGCAAGGAATTTTCTACCTTACCAGAGAAATAAAATTTAGGACAGTGGAGGTACGATTTTAAGAGATAGCTACTGCCAGGCTGCACTCAGCAACACCGTTGAGAACTGATGAAGTGGTGCTTCTACCCGTACACCTTGGGAGACGTGCTTCCAGGGTTACAGTAGAAGACATATCCCCAGAAGTAGATGTAGCTTGGCCGGTAGCTGCCATACTGCCGGGGATGGCGGAGGTGGTGATCCTCAAGGCCACCAGAACATTCCATAGGAACTGGCAAGGGCAAAGCTTGGACATGGGGGTACAGGTTGCCTCAGAAGATATCGAAAGTATGGTAGTGAATACTTCTTGGTGAATTGGGCTCTGCATCCCAAATTTTGATAGCGAGAACGGCCTTGCACCGTCACCTCTAAGTCAAACGTGAGGGATGCAAAGTTCGGGCTAAAGTACGTGCATTGGGCAGCGAGGGAATGAAAGTTCCCGGGTCGGCCCGTACGGTAGAGACCCAGCATGGCGACGATGCCATAATCAGGTCTTTGATTGACGAAAATGGACGTTTGGCCAAAGGATAGGATAAGATGTGTGAGGAACTTTACAAGCACTCCGCTGAGTTGTTCGGGAGGAGCGGGACGCTAGACCATGGTGAGACCCTACGGTACGTCCTGGCTAGTGGCCTGCGTCTCTCGGTACGAGAGGCTGGGTGCTGTGAGGGGCCGATCACATCTGCGGAGGTGATAGAGGCGCTATCCAAGTGCCCAAGGGACAAGTCGCCGGGTCTTTATGGTCTAGCCTATGAGTTTTACAAAAATATGCCAGACTTGTTCGGACACAAGCTGGCCAACGTCTACGCCAACTGGTAGCAAAATGGGAGAATTCCCAAATCTGCGAGCCGGTAGGTGGTGACGTTGATCAGAAAGGACTCGAGCAAGGTGGATATCACAAGTAAATTTCGGTCCATAACTCTGCTAGACACAGAGTCAAAGATTTTGGCCAATGTGTTGGCAAAAAGGTTGGCGCGTGTAAACATACAAACCTATATATATATATATATATATATATATATATATATATATAT
>NC_068996.1:41060222-41074570 GCF_001194135.2 Octopus bimaculoides | reverse complement strand
ATATATCCATGTATGTATATGTGTGTATATGCACACACTTGTTATCAAACATGGTCTCAAATGATGCTTAACGAAAGAAACTACTTAATATTGGTCATTAAAGGGGAGAAAACATTTACACAAATCTGAGTTTGTGGTAGTCATTGCTCTAAGTTTCTCGATCCCGATTTTCAAGCAACCCGTTTTATTGTTTGAAGCTTTATTTATACATCGAGTGGATTTGTTCTATTGAGATAAATATGTGTGGATTATTAATTCCATATATGGTTGTGTTACACTATGTAAGCCACAATAATGAATGCAAAGTTGTTACACAATATTTACAAGCATTCAAATCACCCTAGATTCATAGAGATCTACTTTCTGAAGTTTCATCTAATGAGAAAATCTTCCGCAACAATGTCCTGTACTGTAGCAACGTTAAAAAGGGTGTTTATGATAATTGTATGATATATATAACTCGCAAAAGTGCATAAATTTAGCCTTTTCTAAGTACCTCTTCTAGATTACTATGTAGCTCACCGCCTACTTTAGAATTCTCTATCACTATTTCTTTATAGATTCTGATCTAGTAGCTCTTTTTAGGATTAACAACCAATGATCGTTGACGGTCCCTCTAGTTTTTTCTAATCCGATCTCCGTAAACCTGGCTCCCTAAGAAGGACAAGTCCCAATCTATGCAACTTATCTATATTGATCGAATAAATCTCAAATCTGTGGTTTGTATAGCCAACAACTTCGAATTGTAGACAACTTAACCTATCCTTATCTACATGCCAACATAATACTCTATATACATATGATGTGGATGACCGGATGCTGTTTACTGAGGCGAGAATAGCGCATTCGCTACCTGTTGAGCAGATGCAAAGGATTGAGTTGCTTTGCGAGGCTTTTGCAATCCGCTCTCCAACCATCTAGCCCCTAAACAATTCAGACATATATCGAAAATGTCGTGCAATCGCCCGATAGCATTAAAGAGCAAAAACCACCAAACGCCCGACGAAATCTTGATGCCATGCCCCAGTCGGTGTGTACAGTCTAAAGCTACCATCTTGATTACTTTTCACGTCCAGGTTCAATAACTTACCATCCGCGTCGAGCAAGAGCGACCATATTTCGGGACGCAGAACTTTCTGATATTACAGCACTACCTTGCCTTCTTCCGGGCCAAAAAAGAGATGCGAAAATTTTCAAACTTTCACAAAATGAGTGATAAAATGCGTGCCTAGAATCCCTGTCTTGATTATGTGCTTCACATCCAAACTTACTGACCATTATAAATTCTCCTCTCAGAACCACCATGCTGATGGAAAGATAAAAGTGAGAATTTTCCCACGGGATTTTTATGTCACCAAGTCCAAAATTTATATTCTCAATGTTACATTTCAAAAGTTATAGAGCTGAAGACCTCTCCATTTATTTTCATGCCTTTCTTTTACGTTTGGTGAAGGGATGTATTTTGTTCGTATTCATACGATTGTGTATTAGTCTGTGGCGTGTTTCCTTTTGTAGAGTTCGGTGTTGTAGTTGGTGAGCATGGAATTGTTGTAGGTTTGTGACCTTGATGATGCTGTCATGGTTGTATGGCTGTTCAGAGTGAGTATATCATTTAAACTTATTCTGCCTCGTTGTTCCTCCTTACAAAAGGATATTCCCGCACCGGAAAGATCCGATGCAGGAGTGAGTGTAGGCATGTTTGTGTATATGCATCCACGTGTGTATCTGGAAAAATTTAGGAGAGGGAGAGTATCTGATAGGGAGGTTGGTTAGATATTTTCCTGGGTGGCAAGTATAGGTTCAGTTGCTATAGGTACCATTATTGCTTTTACTGGTCTTCTTGTTGCTATTGTTGTTGATGTGGGAGCTGCTGTTGCTTTTGCCCTTTTTGCTGCAGATACGAGATGTTACCAAAATGTTCCGGGATTAGTTCTGTAATGCGCCCAACAGATAGCAGCACACGGTTGCGTGCGTAGTGAGAGCTTGCAGTGGTATTCATGAGGCAGCGTACCGAGAGACATCACTGTTTACTTCTCAAGTTGTGAAATTTGTGTTTTTATGATTACATGTATGTTTTAGTCTGCGATTTCTCATGGACAAAAACTATGAACCAACGTGAAATTTTCCGTTAAACTTGAGAAGTCTACTACAAAGACATTTAACGTGCTTCGGTAAGCTTACGGTGACGAGGCACTGGATCGTACACAATGCTTCGAGTAGCACGTGCGCTACAAAAGCGGAAGAGCATCCGTGGAAAACGACGAGCGATCTGGATGACCTACCACGATCGCCACCCCCAGAAATGTGGAGAAAATTCATCAGCTTGTGCATGAGGTTCGTCGGAGAAGAATCAACGACATTTTGAAGTGTCTGAGAGAAGACATTCGGCGAAACCAATCGGATATGTGGAGCGCGAGAAATTGGTTCTTCACAACGACAATGTACCCTGCTCGACAATGTACCCTGCTCGACAATGTACCCTGCTCGACAATGTACCCTGCTCGACAATGTACCAAACTCTATTCACTTGTGAGTTTCTTGCTCAGAACAACATGGTATCGCTTCTGCACCCGCCCTGTAAGTCAGCTTTAGCACCAGTGGGATTCCAACGCTTCCTCAAGGTGAAAATGTAGCTCAAAGGTCGCCATTTTAAAACCGTTGTCGAAATCGAGAGAGAATCGCAGAAGGTTTTTGATTCGCTTACGGAAAACTCTTTCCAGGCCGATTTCCAAAAGTTTTAGGAACATTGGAACCGGTGTATTCCTATGCAAGGTGACTATCTCGAAGGAGATGATGTTAAAACTTAGGTAAATAAGACATTTTATTATTAAACATAACTAGGCGCAGGAGTGGTTGTGTGGTAAGTAGCTTGCTTACCAACCACATGGTTCCGGGTTCAGTCCCACTGCGTGGCACCTTGGGTAAGAGTCTTCCATTATAACTTCAGGCCGACCAAAGCCTTGTGAGTGGATTTGGTGGACGGAAACTGAAAGAAGCCCGTCGTATATATGTATATATATATATATATATATATATATATATATATATGTTTGTGTGTCTGTGTCTGTCCCCCCACCATCACTTGACAACCGATGCTGGTGTGTTTACGTCCCCGTAACCTAGCGGTTCGGCAAAAAGAGAACGATAGAATAAGTACTAGGCTTCCAAAGAATAAGTCCTGGGGTCGATTTTCTCGACTAAAAGCGGTGCCGCAGCATGGCCGCAGTCTAATGACTGAAGCAAGTAAAAGAGTAGAGTAAAGAGAGAGTCCAGGAATCTTCTGATGCCACCTCGTATCACTGCGGTATACTGTTACTGCGGTGTCGAAAATAGCGTGGGTATCTTCTGTCCCACTTTTTGTTGAAGCTATAAAGCCCTAAAGTGGCCATCCACACCGCAGAACTGACATCTCGACTTTCTGCCCACAGTTGCAGAACTACAGATCCATTCCTTTGTGCAAGTGCCAAGCCACAACTCTCTTTCCCTTCGCTTTACTTCGAGGAGTGTATTGTTTCTCTTTAAATTGACGGCAAACTGACAACCATTAGATGCCCAGCCCAGGTAGTACTCACTCTATCTTGATGCAACAGGTCACTGTTTTTAATCGAGATGGGTTGAAGAAGAGTTCTCTGTCACCTATGGCGGTTACGGAGTTCTTCAACGCGAGAGTTTCACTTGTGAAGCGAACCCACCACGCTCTCAAGCTGTCTTACCCTGTTGATACGCTCTATATCATCCTGACTATTTCAGAGTTCGTTCCAACTGAGCGTCTATCAAATCTTGTAGACGTCAAGGTTTAGCACACACCAATGCACTACAGCCTTTTGTGCGGTTGTTGCCAAAACTTCAGTTGGGATTACCGAGTTGTGTACTTCACCTGTTAACCTCTAGAAGCTGCTTCGCGGGTATCAGGCGGTTTTCTTTATTGTTTAGGAAAAGCATAAGATGTTTAATCGAATTTGTCGCAATCCCAGCGAAAGATTACTTAGCCTCACCGTTTATTTTGTCGTCGGTGATAATATTATTGTCGCTACTACTGTTGCTGCTATAGCTATCGCTGATGTTGTTTCTGCCAATACTCATGCTGTTGTGGACGTTGGTGTTGTTTTTGTTTTCTCTGCTGTTGAGATTGTTGTGGTTATTTCTTCTGGTGTCGTTGATTGGGTACTTTAAAGGTTAGTCTGACCTTTATTGTTGTTGTTGTTGTTATTTTTTTCTTCTTTCAAGAAGCTGGTAGTAGGATGTTTTTTTTTTGTTTTTGTTTTTTTGTTTTTTTTTTTCCTTCTACCTTGTCTTTGAAACGGTTTATGGGTATTAAGATGTCATAATTCCATTCTGAAGAGAAAAAGTACAAACGGAAACAAATATGACATCTTTACACTTTAAGACACAATTTGGCGGCCCTCCTTTCTACACTTAGAATTAGGGGGTGGGGGAGTCCTTATTAAAGTTCTAAAAAGGTTAACGAGAGGAAACTGATTGTTTACAACGAAATTCTAGAAATATTCAAGAGTCGAAAACGACACACCTGTAAACAAAATGATATGATAACAATAATAATAATAGTAGAAGTAGTAGCAGTAGTAGTAGTCATCGTCTTCATCATCATCATCAACGTCGTCATCGTCGTCGTCATCATCATCGTCATCATCATCATCATCATGGCGAAAAGAATGTCATAGATTTTTCTTAGGCTATAAACACTTAGATATGGATATATTTAACGAAAATGATTCAAGTATATTATTGCTTATTATTTTATGTATCCTGGTGAGAAGAAAGGAAATATTGATCCCGTAGGAATTTGAACTTAGAAAATATAGAGAGTGGGTTAAATAAATGTCGTAAATCCATTAGTATGGCGCATTACCATCTCATCTATTACCAATAATAATAATGATAATAATGATGATGATGATTATAATAATAATAATAATAATAATAATAATAATAATAATAATAATAATAATAATAATAATAATAATAATAGGGAAATGGCAGATACATTAGATGGCTTGCTGTTATCTGTCAATTTCACAGCATGATTGCTATTTTTGCCATTTGCCCTCGTTTTCATTTAACAACAAGGATTCCCTGTATTTTAATCAACATCTCCATAATCTATATACCTCTCATTAGAAATGACTAAGATTTCTAATTTCCTTTTTAATATAACAGTCTTCTATTTCCACGTGACCTTAATAAACAGTCCGGAGAGACATTCATCTGTGTTCGGACTTTTCGTTTACCGGAAATAATGACTTTTTTTGTCTTTCCTTGCCTTTTTTTTATTTTTTTTTTTTAAGTCTGCTAATTTCAAGATAATTTCTTAATTTATATCCTAAGAGTTTTTATTTTAATAAATCACAGTGAAGAACATAGCTGGGAGTCGATATCTTCAAAAAACGGATGTCATCGATTCCGTTTCGAGTATCGGTGGATCTTCTTTACAAAAGCTACTATTCTTTAGTAGAAACATTGAGTAAATCATCCATTAATCCCAAGTCTGAGAGGATATGTAGATAAATATAATAATAATAAATGAATTATCAATAATATTTATTAAAATTGGTTTCAAGTCTTAGTACAAGACAAGTAATCTCGGGTGAGTGGAGTCAACTGGTACTAATTTTGTCGACTACGAAAGGATGAAAGGCAAAGCTAACCTCGGGAGAATTCGAACTCAGATCGTAAAGAGCGATGAACTGCCGCTAAGCATTTTTCCCGGTGTGCTATTGGCTCTACCAACTCGCCGCTTTCGTTGCTTCTTTAATATTGATTTCAAATATTGGCACACGGCCACCAATTACGAGGAAGGGGATAAGTCGATGCAATCAACCTCATCGTTCACTTGGTATTATTTTATCGATTCCGAAAGGATGAAAGGCAAAGTTAACCTTGGCAGAATTTGAACTCAGACCGCTAAGCATTTCGCCCGGCGTGCCAACATTTCTTATTTTTTACTGCCCACAAGGATCTACACACAGAGGAGACAAACAAGGACAGACAAAGGGATTAAGTCGATTATATCGACCCGAGTGCGTACTTATTTAATCGACTCCG
The DNA here is from genome assembly GCF_001194135.2 of Octopus bimaculoides. Classification (NCBI taxonomy): domain Eukaryota; kingdom Metazoa; phylum Mollusca; class Cephalopoda; order Octopoda; family Octopodidae; genus Octopus; species Octopus bimaculoides. The sequence continues at coordinate 41,068,507 of NC_068996.1, read as the reverse complement.
AAATGATGAAAGGCAAAGTCGACCTCGGCGTAATTTGAACTCAGAACGTAAAGACAGATGAAATACCGCTAAGCATTTCGCCTGGCGTGCTAACGTTTCTGCCAGCTCACCGCCTTCGTCACTTCTTTAATATTCATTTCAAATATTGGCACCAGGCCATCAATTTCGAGGGGAGGCTCTGAGTCGATTAAATCAACCCCAGTACTCAACTCGTACTCATTTTATTGACTCCCAAAAGGATGAAAGGCAAAGTCGACCTCGGCGGAATTTGAACTCAGAACATAAAGACGAAAGAAATTCCGTAAGGATTTTACCCGGCATGCTAATGTTTCTTATTTCTTAATTACCCACAAGGGGCTAAATATAGAGGGGACAAACAAGGACAGACAAAGGGATTAAGTCGATTACATCGACTCCAGTGCGTAACTGGTACTTAGTTAATCGACCCCGAAAGGATGAAAGGCTAAGTCGACCTCGGCGGAATTTGAACTCAGAACGTAAAGACAGACGAAATACCGCTAAGCATTTCGTCCGGCATGCTAATATTTCTGCCAGCTCCACGCCTTCGTTGCCGAATTTAATATCAATAAATAAGTAGCACCACAGACACGTGCATGGTTGGGTGGTTAAGAAATTTGGGTCAGAATGATATAGTTTTCTGTTTGGTCACACTGTATAGCATTTTAGGCAAGTATCATCTGGTATACCATCAAAGTTACAAACGCATTCTGAGTGAAATTTGCACATGTAATCTGTATGGAAAACCGTTGTTTATACTTGTTTATGCAGTTAGATAATTACATGAATATTTGTGCGTGCGTTTTTGTGTGCGTGTGTGTGTGTGTGTGTGTGTGTGTGTGTGTGTGTGTGTGTCTGTGTGTGAGTGTGTGTGTCTGTGTGTCTGTGTGTGAGTGTGTTTGGCTGGGACTGGCATGTTATACGAGGCATAAAACATTAGTCTTTAACTTTTTGGAGCGTACACGCCCCCACTGACAATTCTTTAGTTGGGTTCCACACCTCTTTGCGCCAACCCTGTACAACATATACCTGTATGTGTGTGTGTGTGTGCGCGTGTACATGTGTGTTTGTATGTATGTGTGTGCGTTTGTGTGTGTGTGTGTGTATGTGCAAATACACATAGACACACACGTACACACATACATTCATACATACAAGTGTATATGCGTGTATGTGTGAAAAGGTATGTACCACATAGGTTTATGTATATCATGCATTGACACAGTGGCCCGAATTCCCTGATACGAAAGCGTTAAATTCTTATGGTATGCAAATTAGCAGATCCAGGCATCGGAAGCTAGTAGATTTGGAGTGTATATCCAGAGATTGGCTACTTATTTGTCTGGGATTAGTAGGGTGATGACACTTTTGATGAGAATCCAATAATGACCGGCAAGTGATTAATTCTATTCGTCATATTTCAATCTACGGGAGAAATAGGTAAATTTGACGTAATTGCCTGTCTAGTACGTAGGTTTACATACAGATATATACATGTGTGTGGGGGTGAGGCGAGTGTATGATCTTTTTCTCTTTTTAATTATAGGGGAAAATTTGACCGACCACCTACTTGGTAGAAACGTTGTGAAGGAAGGTCTCTTGATATAACCGCCATCCTTTAAATCTTAAGATCTTGCAGATATCGTGATCATTTGTAGCATACGAATTCAGGATTTGCTTTCTCTCCCTAAGATCCCAAGTTCAGCCATACATTGCTCCACGTGGGCAGGTTTATATCGCGTTGCTCCAAAAATAATAGGAATGTAGCTGAAAGTGTGTCCTGAGTACTGAATTTGTAAACTCCTTATAGATGTCCTCTTTCTCTTGTATTTTTCGGACCACATTCGTGCCCAGAGGGCAGCGGATTTCCGCAACAGAGCATATCTTTTCCTTGTGATCCCACACAACGGCATTTGGCCGGTTGTATTTCAAGATCCAACAATATCCTTTGACCAATCGGTCTCAGTATGGTCGACTTTATTTGTAGATGTCTTCATTTTTGTTATCCTGTTCCAGATTGTTTTGGCCACCGCATCATGCCGCACGGAAAGATGGTATCAGGGAAACATTCTCTCATAGTTGGCAATAATATGATTGATATGTTTAGTTTTGGTCTTGCATTTGTTGTTTGCAAACGTCTCCTGCCTTTTATGTTGTAGCTACTTGGTGGAGTTCTCTTGTTCTCGAATTGCATGGAGGTAGCCTTCAAAGTGGGATGCCACAAACTTGTTGGTACTCCACGCCAGGCTTTTAACATAATTCCCTCTGTGGCTTGTGTTTTATGTGGCAAGTACCTATGCACTATCAGTTCTGTGAACTGGTCCATTTTTTTTCTGTTGTTCTAATAAGTAGAATTTACCAGTGTTCCTTGAGAAGAGATCTGTATCAGCTCTTATTTCGTACCTCTCCTCAAGTTCATTAGCTATCTTAATTATGCTGAAGGTTTCGAGGTCACAAACTCGAGCAAGATAGTTACTGGTCTCTTTCCTCTACTGCAGATATTGTTTCAGTATCACTATCCGTACTTCATATGACATCAGTGCAGATTTGAGACTGAAAGCATGGCCTGTCTACATCTCTATTGATGTTGCAGTTTCCTGCATATTCTCTTCACTCTCTTACGGTATTCATTTTTGGTTTTCTCTTTATTTGTGGGTTCATCATATCTGACATTCTCATCTTGTCCCTGATACCTACAATTGTCACCTGGCTGTAAATGTCTTCAAATATTCGTTTGAGATCTCGTTTACTGCCTCTAATTCTAATTTGACGGGTCTTTTACTGATACATGTGTAGTATGGACTGTAATTCAAATTAAGATTATGGACCTATTGAAACATCATCCCAGGTCACTTGTAAGGCGTCCACAAGTTTTTAGTGTTCTATTTGTACAGCGTAGGTATGGATCTCAGCTAAATTAGTAGTATATTGTTTGTTACTAGATTTAGCCTACCGTTTGGTCTGTCCATCAGTGTAGGTGGGATGAATTTCATCAAAACGTTTGGTGCATTTCTTACTAGATTCAGCTAATCTAACCTTTACCGAGAATTGTAAATTTACATAGTATAACCTTCTTTTAACTTATATAATTAGACTTCTCTTTCAAAATGGATAAATTTTATTCGTGAAGCTTTCAATCTGTGTCCACATGCAGACAGTATAAAATATTTATTCGCTCTTTTCGAGATAGGAAAGACGGATCTTTTTTAAAACGGGGGCCACATTTTTCATTAATGTTTTACGTAGTGTTTTTGGTACGGAAAGACTTTCAAACTTCGTATACTTATCTATTTTGTGTTATAGAACAGAAAAATATTTTTGTATACGAATTTATTTCATGTAAAAAATTGTCTTATTTCGATAATTTCAACCAATCACTGACGTCCATTCAGTCGATATACATTAAGTGCCGACTACATAAACAAACGATTCTTCGTTTTATTTGCTTTTTTCATTTTAAATTTGCTTTAACCCTAACCCTAACCCTAACCCTAGGGTTAGGGTTAGGGTTAGAGTTAGGGTTAGGGTTAGGATTAATTGTTTCAGAATCGTTTGTTTATGTAGTCGGCACTTAATGTATATCCAGTGACTGGTTGAAATTACAGAAATACGACAACTTTAACATGGAATAATTTATGGATTTCTTTTTTTTTAAAGAAGACTAAGAGAAAAAGATGTTTTATATGACACATTCTACCAGTGTTCCAAGTTTCAAAGTGTTTCGTTAATGAAAAATGTGGCCCCCGTTTTAAAAAAGATCCGGAAAGACAAAACAAAGGTACCACTGATTTGTACATCAAACCTCATAAATTACACCGTAATCTTTGCCTAATACAACGGAATTCAGCTGATATAAGCGCGAAACCATACGACGGACTACATATGTCTATGTGTGTATGTGCATGAATGTGTGTATGGGCTTGAGTGTGAATGTGTGTGTATCAGAGAGAGAGGTAGAAAGGATTGCTTTAGTCAGAATATAAAAACAATATATTGCTTTATATATTTTGTAGAAGTCACTTTTCTTCCAGTCTAACGCGGACTTAGCCATTTAGTATTTAAAAACATAACTACTTAGTTCCATCTCAACAGACATTATGTGAGGTTGATTGAAAGATTTTGTTATTCTTTTACTTGTTTCAGTCGTTTGATTGCGGCCATGCAGGAGCACCGCTTTTAGTCGAACGAATCGACTCCAGGACTTATTCTTTGTAAGCCTAGTACGTATTCTATTGGCCTCTGTTGCCGAACCGCTAAGTTACGGGGACGCAAACACACCAACATTGTCGGCAAGTGATGATGGGGGACAAACACAGACGCACATACATACATACATACATACATACTTATGCATATATATATATATATATATATATATATATATATATATATATATATATATATATATATATATATATATATATACACGACGTGTTTCTTTCAGTTTCCGCCTACCAAATCCATTCACAAGACTTTGGTTGGCCCGAGGTTATAGTAAAAGACACTTGCCCAAGGTGTCACACAGTGGGACTGAACCCAGAGCCATGTTGTTGGGAAGCAAGCTTCTTACCACACACCCATGCCTGCACCTACCCACACAGCCGTGCCCCCCAAAATCAACAATAAATTTAGTTACAACTAATAAAATACATCTATTAAATACACTTTTAGAATTAACTCAAGAGATTCGAGAAAGAACAATAGAAATTTGCCCCTATTTTGAAACCAAAACCTTTCTCAATCAATTTACTTATCTGGATTACGAATCAAACAGAGTTGAAGCGCTGATGAAGATATAGAGTGATACACCAACACTCGCCTATGAGTGCATTGCATCTTATAGCAGAAACAGCTGTAAGCTAGTGAAGTTTAGGAGGATTTCTTGTCATTTTAATTTCTTCTTACTCCAGTGTTACTTTATCCTGAAGTATATGAATTCCAGCACCAGTATCGCTGTGCTTGACCGAAATAATATAATATAATATAATATAATATTACATAATACACACATATTCATATATGCACGAACATTCATATTCTCGGAGTATTTCCCGATTTTGAAAGAATGTACACACACACACACAGACACACACAAACCACAATCACACACACTCTTATGTATGTGTGTGTGTGCGTGTATACATACATACATACGTACGTACGTACATACATACTTACATACATACATACATGCATACATACATACATAAATACATACATACACACATACATAAATACATACATAAATTTTGTACTTCAAAGGTATTTCAGTTGTTCAGTTATGGAAAATATATATACTTTGTTAATATATAGTAGAAGATGTGTGTGCTGTTTGTGAATAAATAAATTTATGCGTGTAAAACTGATCGGATGAGCCACTTTATATTACTTCCTTTCTCAATATCGAGATATCCTCACAGTGTGACTAAAGATAGGAAAGATTACAAATATCCCATTATATTATCTGTAATAATAATAATATTAACAATAGCAAGAAGAAGAAGAAGAAGAAGAAGAAGAAGAAGAAGAAGAAGAAGAAGAAGAAGAAGAAGAAGAAGAAGAAGAAGAAGAAGAAGAAGAAGAAGAAGAAGAAGAAGAAGAAGAAGAAGAAGAAGAAGAAGAAGAAAAAAAGACGAAAATAGCGTATTTATCTAACAAAGGAAACATGACGAGCGAACCCGCAAGTCACGATTTATGTTTTTGACATTTGAAATATATTTTACCATAAACTCATTGTTGGATTATTTGTCTAACTTTATTGTTGGCCTTGCCTATTTCTTTTTATTTTTCTGATAAACTTACTGTGGAAAAGAGCAACATTGCGTAGAGATTTTAAATGTGCCTTAGTGTTCGCTCTCACCGAAGTTCTACTCTATATTCACGAGTTCTTCAAAAGAGTCAAACGTAAAGAGTTAGATACATGAGACGTTTCTACATAGAATTTTTGCTTTTTATTGTTTCATGTTTCCACCCACCTCCTTTTCTCACTTCGGTGTCAGCTTTGTATAAATTTGACTAGGGGCGTAGGAAGACAAATATAGAATTCAAGCAAAGCATCACAATATTTTTCTCTTTTTTTTGTTTGTTTTTCTTTATTTATTTTCTTTGTTTTCTGTGATGGGGAAATCATATACACAGAAATACAAAGCAAAAATGAAAAAGGAATACTAAATTAAATACAAAAGAAAAAATATCAAAAAAACCGTTAAAAAAATTAAAGCTAGAAATTGGGAAGTCATTTGAAAACCACTAAAATATTTTAATCATTTATTTTTTATTCTTAATATGAAATAAATTATACTTCGAATAATATCTTTAAATTAACTTATAATTAATTAAAAACATCTCAGCCAAGGCAGGTAGAAGCAAGACGGTTTCTATTGCGTTGTTTAACGTGTTAACGGAAACATTATATGACTAAGTAAGCTAAGAAGAATTAGTGTATTAAATTAGAAAAAGTCAAACATGGGTGCAGGCGTGACTGTCTGGTAAGAAGCTTGCTTCCCAACCACACGGTTCCAAGTTCAGTCCCGCTGCGTGGTACCTTGGGCAAGTATTTTCTACTATAGTATTGTGAGCTGATTTAGTAGACGGAAAGTGAAAGAATCCCATCACACACACACACACGCACACACACACACACGCACACACACACACACACACACACACACACACACACACAGGTATATATATATATATGTGTGTGTGTGTGTGTGTGTGTCTTTATGTCTGTGTTTGTTTCAGCAATAGACACCGATAGAATAAGTACTTAAAAAAGTAAGTCCTAGTGTCGATTTGTTCGACTAAAACACTACACGGTGATGCCCCAGCATGGCCGCAGTCAAATGACTGAAACAAGAAGAGGATAAAAAGAATGGCCAATCATAGCAATCTGATTGAGAAATCTGCTTCGTTAACATTTGATATTTCGGTTTCGATCTAGTGTCTCCCACATTGGGTGTTGATGTTTCCTTCAACAACTTTAGATAACAATGGCTTATTTGCGTCTTATACATACTCACCACTGAAACCTCACTCGCTTTTATCAATCTCAGAAAGAGAGCATGGTCTCAAATGTTAATGCTAATATACTGATGAAAGTATCGACATCTCCTATCAGGTATGATGTGCTTAAAAGACGTATATGCTAATATATCTACCCTATGTAAGTCGTATAAAACATTCTTAAATCAGTAATAAACTGATTTGAATATAAAGGTTAGATATATACGTATCATTCTGCCTATGATTCTTTGGTAAATATACGTGACTACTTCGCTATTGTTACTGAATTGTGTGAATAAGGGAGCATCTATTTAGTATTAATACATGCTATAATAACATTTTACTCTAAAAAAAAAAGAAATAATAAAATGCATTAAAATTATGTAGTCGCATGAATACAGTATCTAATAAAAAAGGACTGTGCCAATAGTAGCTTATTTCTGTAACCTCTGAGGAGACGGAAGTCGAAACATATTTTCTTTACAATCTGAATCGTAGTTATTGCTAGTTTAAAACTTTTCAGTAAAGATTTGCTGAATATCATGTATGTACTCTGTATATGTATAATGAGTTTCGCTGATAGTTTAATCGGGAATATCCAACATTTTTAGCATGAATACAACCACACACACACGAACACACACACACACACACACACACACACACACACACACACACACATACACACACACACAAACACAAACACACACACACATAAACTGTGGATGGAACACAGATATTCTTTTAAACATGATATTAGAAGCACGAATATCTTGTAATTTCTTTTTTTTTAAATCAAATTTATTTCCTTATTTTGGTATCGTACACTTATTGTCCAATTGGAACAATGAATTTCTTGAATTCCGATTTATCAACCACTCATCACAGCCTCATCTTCACGATATGGAGATTTCTTTTGGTTTCTCCATTGCTTTTTATATTGAAAGAAGCATATATTATTACAGACGTTCCCGTCCGTATTTCTGCGTTAAGCATCAGAATTCTGGGACGACAGATTTGCATTTGTAATGTGTACGTGCTCTACGCAAATTGGTACACTCTAATGCGATTTTATTATTGGTTCCAGAATCACTCATCAGTTTCTATGTGGAAGTGTGGAACTTTTATCTTAAGATATTTTCCTACAAAGCTTTCTTTTATGGTGTATAGTATGTCTAAATTGTTACTAGCATCAAATGCACGGCGAGCCTCCAATCCTGCCGTTTATATACATACGTATAATATATATATATACATATATA
>NC_068996.1:41054781-41058076 GCF_001194135.2 Octopus bimaculoides | reverse complement strand
TATATATTTAGATTGATAGATACACATTTATACGGCTACCTATTTATTTATCTATCTATCTTTTTATCTATCAATTTATTAACTTTACACACACACATATCTATATATATATATATATATATATTTTCTATATATATATATATATATTAATATGTCTGCACCTATATAACTCTCAAACTTGCCCACATTCTTTTATGACAATCCATCTTCTCTCGTATTCAAATGCCGTTCTTCAATGGACGAAATCTGCGTGATCATTGTTTCTTTACCTTGTTAATAATTTCATACACAGAGAGAAATAAATACAAGGGTAAAAAAAAAACTTATACAACAAACTCAACTAAAAGCCATTTTCTCAAAAACCCAAGTCATCCATTTCTTTACAGATCTCATCTCACAACACACATACTCGCACAGCCATACACATATACGCACACAAATCCCCACTCCACACGAACATACAAATTCACATACATATTATGCATTATCTCGATGATGAATATACAACAAAGCAAACTAGTCTCAACTTCACTTTATTCACTACTACTACTGAAGTTGCCACCATAAAAAAAAAACAACTTTACCGACTAAAATAAAATGGCAGCCAAGTACTACTACCAGCATCACGAAAAACATCAATTAGAATGACAATGAATTTACATGAGCGTGGCTGAAAAGCATAGCCATCGTCATCATAAACATTAGCAGCAGCGATAGCAACAACAAAGACAACAACAAAAACAGTAGCAACAACAACAACCAACAAAACAATGAAATGCAATAACAATTATTTCTGCTATTGAAAGTACGAGATCAAGGAAGTCCAACTCAAACACGATCATCCGCCAAAATCAGAACCACTATTTTTTCAACATTTTCAGAACATTACACATGTACACACACTTACGAGCGCGCGCGCACACACAAACACACAATCAAACAGACACACAAAAAGCACTCACACACACATATAAACGCAAACTCAACATCCGTACACACAAGGACATACAAGTACAAATACATGTGCATATCTTCGCGTATATATGAATATATCTATATGACACATGGCTCAGTGGTTATAGCGTCGGGTTCATAATCATGAGGCAGTGAGTTCGATTCCCGGACCAGGCTGTGTTGTGTTCTTGATCAAAACACTTTATTTCACGTTGCTCCAGTTTACACATCTGTACAAATGAGTTGTGACGTCACTGGTGTCAAGCTGATGCTTTATTTTCGCTCATTGTTTACACGAAATGTGTGCCCTTCAAGAGCTTACAGATCTGTGGTCCATCAAAAATCTCTGCTTTAAGTTTTTCTATCGTCAAGTCTGGAAATACACTGCAGATATACTTGAAGCACTCCCCATTTTTGTCAATACGAGTTTGATGTGTAAGGAGGGAGATGATCTTATCTCGCTCAAATAAAGGTGCTTCCAATATATTGGCTGCTCTACATGGAGCCATATTTGTTCGAGGCGCCCAGTCTTTCTTGACATAGTGGTTTACTCGGTCTCTACTGTCCCACATGCAAATAAAGCACGGGTAGTTGGCATAACCAGATTGCTGTTCCATGAGAAAATTCACCATCTTTAAGTCAACGTAGATGACCCATTTATGATCATGATGCAGTATCTTCTCGAAAACCAACTTAATTTCTTCATATTTTCCTTCGGAGTTGTTGAGTGGCAAAGTGGGACAGAGTCATACACATTTCCGTTGTGCAAGAATACACAGTTGAAACTACGTATAGAGCTGTCTATGAAAAGATACCATTCCTTTCGTTTGTATTCTTCAATGCTAAGTTTATTAAGAATCCCACTGACATCTCTGCAGTAAACCAGCTCTTCCTCTTTTGTGAAGAAAGGAAGGAACTCTTCATGCCGACACCGATGAAAGGTTATAAGGACACCATTCTTTAGAATATTATTCTCTTTCAGTCGGGAAACCAACAGTTTTGCAGAATTTTTTGGAAGGTTCAAGTCACAAATTAGATCATTCAACTCCACCTGGGAGAATAGCTGAGGTAAAGTCTCAACTGAAAAGTCTTGATATCTAGTGTCATCTTGTGGTGATGAATCTTCTTTGGTTAAAGGTAAAGTTATCTAAGGCAAGACATTGAAGACAGGAACAGGAAGCTCTTTTTTGTGTGGAACCGGTATATAGCAGAGGCAAGATTAGGATAGACAAGCGTTTGTCGATTTTTCCGGTGAATACCTTTCAAATTTAGATTACAAAAATAGCAGTCATCCACGTGATTATAGGGCTCCCGCCATACAATTGGTATAGCAAACCTCATACTTTTCCTTGTCCCTTTAGTCCATTGTCACAGATGTTCTGTACATTGTTTGCAGACACGTATTTTCTTAAGAAGAAATTTTTTGGTCGATGTTGTGTGTGATATTTATTAGTGAATGATTCAACAAGTAGAAAAATCTAAGGGCTGGTAATTGGTTATTGTTATTATTGTGGGCAGGAGAGATAACTGTTCAGCTTTCGGTAGCAGGGGGATTATATATTTACGCAAAAATTCCAAAACTAGATTAGTGAGGAGAAATACGTACAGTGATGGGTATGTAGTCGTGAATTAATATATGTAAAGAGATCAAAGTTGGTTATGCGTGCATATTTAGATGTGATCTGTATTTTTCGATGAAAAAAATTTTCTTTATTTAAACGTTCTTGCAATTAAATTGTACCTTTGCACTGGTAGAAGGGGAAAATTGTGAAATTTGGTTTGATGTTATCGGCACATTTCTCTTTGTGTTCACTTAAAGGAATTTGTCTGTATTGCGGGAACCGGATCTGCTCTTTATGTAGAGCGGTTCTCCGTCTCAATGTCATACTCGTCTGCCCTATATAGTGATGTCCACAACCCAAGTAAGTTATATAAATTAGGTTCTCAGAGGCACAAATGAAGTTGGTTTTAATTGTGAACCTCTCTCCTTGTTTGAAAAGGAAATCTGAGCCTTGAAGTAGGTTGGGGAATGTTCCACAATTTGGGCGTCCACATTTTTTAACCATTGGTTTCGTGGTTGTGTAAAGCATCGCATTTTTTATAAGTCTCTTTGTGTTGTTGTTTTTTTGCATTTGATCAGTTTATGCGTTTTCAGGATGTTGTTCATTTTGGGGTCTCTAGTTAGTAAAGAGAGGTTTTGCACAATAGTGTTGTATGCCTCACTGTTTCTAGGGTTGTGGTGGCGGTGGCGGTTGTGAAGAGGAGAAGAGGAGGGGGAAGAGAAAGAGGAAGAGGAGGGGGAGGAGGAGAGGAGGAGGAAGAGAAGGAGGAGGAGGAGGAG
>NC_068996.1:41050694-41051728 GCF_001194135.2 Octopus bimaculoides | reverse complement strand
ACAACATCATGTCTCATAGGTAGGTAATACCGTGATGACATTTTTGGACAGCTGCTAATGATGTGGGTGATATCTTCGATATTGATTCCACAGAGTCTGCATCGATTATTACGTTGTGGCGCTTTGCCCGCCTCTCTGTCCCGTTTGTTAATTAGGAATTTGGTTGCTATTTCTTGTTCTTGAATAGCAAAGGCATACCCTTCAAAGTGAGAGTTGGTGACCCGATTGTTTGTCCACGATAGACTGCTCTGGTTGTCAATGTTGTTATCACCCTGGAGTTTTCTGTTAACGTATCCATGCATGGTCTTCTGTTGGAATGCATTCATCCTCTCCTTTGATGTCATGTTACGGTAGAGTCTTGCAATTTCTTTGGGTAAGAGTTCAGGGTTGTCGAATAAGGAATGCTTGTCAAGTAGTTGCCTTCCCAATCTCATGATGGTATTTACCTTATGCCTGCAGACTTCATCAAGGGGTGCACATCGACACTTGGTGGTTATGAGATGATGTCGAAGAGATATGACATGGCATTCGAAGGCAGTCTGAATTGATGTTAGGCCCCTCCCTCCTTTATTTCGTTTTAGGTATAGGCGGTCTACATCGCTATTGATGTGAAAGTTGTTCGTGCTCGTTAGTATTTTCCGGGTCTTCACATCAAGGGCTCGGATTTCATCGATCGTCCAGTCAAGTATCCCGAATGTCGGTACGAGTACTGGTACTGCAAACACATTGTGGGCTATTGCTTTATTGAATGCAGAGAGTTCCGAGGTCTATATTTTCCTAACCCGATTTTTGTATTCCTTAGTAACACGTTCCTTGTTACAAGTATGTATGTATGTATGCATGTATGTATGTATGTATGTATGTATGTATGTATGTATCTATCTATCTATCTATCTATCTATCTCTCCATCTATCTATCTATCTATCTATCTATCTATCTATCTATCTATCTATCTATCTATCTATCTATCTATTTATCTATCTACATATATAAGCAATGGTAATTCTCTAAATTATATATATATATATATATA
>NC_068996.1:41049021-41050224 GCF_001194135.2 Octopus bimaculoides | reverse complement strand
ATATATATATATATATATATATATATATATATATATAGAGAGAGAGAGAGAGAGAGAGAGAGAGAGAGAAAGAGAGAGAGAGAAAGAGAGAGAGAAGCGTAGGCGTGGTGTTGTGTGATAAGAAGCTTGCTTCCCAACCGCATGGTTTCTGGTTCAGTCCCACTGCGTGGCACCTTGGGTGTGTGCCTTGTACCGACCAAAGCCTTGTGTGTGAAAGAAACTCGTCGTATATGTGCGTGTGTGTGTGTATGCGTGTGTTTATCTTTGTGCCTGTGTTTTTGACAACACCGCTTGACAACCAATATTAGCGTCTTTACATCCTTGTAACCTAGCGGTTCGGCCCAAGAACAGATAACTACCTATGTCGATTCACTCGTCTAAAGTTTCCCCAAGGCGGTGCTCCAGCATGGACACAGTCTGATGACCGGAACAATTAAAAGATAAAAGATACATAAATACATAGACAGACATAGATATGTAGATATATAGTTACATATGAAAACGTTATGATTACTACATACGTAAGGCATGTAACATTATTTAAAAGAGCAGCAAACAGAGCAAATCGAACTAATTCTCCACTGATTGAAAAACTAACGAACAGCCTTAATCGATTATTGGAACCTTATTGGTTTCTCATCAAAGGTGTTTACAACATATGACCAATCCCAGAGAAATAAATAACCAATCAGTTTATATACTAAATAAATCCAGTAGCGACTAAAGAGATGGAGCTACCAATTTGAATATAAAAAGCATTTAACACTTTAATTAATATCAGCAACCTAACAACGGAGATCTCAGTCCACATCGTATCAATGTATGATACAGTATTTAGAAACGTACGTAGTGGATATACAAAAAGGAAAAAATAAATAGTAAATTTAGCTATTTCTGTGTATATTGAAAAATTAGGGATAGACTTCTGCGATACTTAAATGCCAGAGAATCAGGATTTTCTTCCAAGCAAACGAAACTTTGAAGACAAAATCACGATATATATGTGTGTGTGTGTGTGTGTGTGTGTATGTGTGTGTGTGTGTGTGTATGTGTGTGTGTGTGTGTGTGTGTGTCTGTGTGTCTGTGTGTATGTCTCTATCTATCTATCGATCTATCTATCTATGTATCTATCTATCGATATATATATAGATATATATATAGGCGCAGGAGTAGCTGTGTGGTAAGTAGCTTGCTTACCAACCA
>NC_068996.1:41047552-41048508 GCF_001194135.2 Octopus bimaculoides | reverse complement strand
ATATATATATATATATATATATATATATATATATATATATATATATATGTGTGTGTGTGTGTGTGTGTGTGTGTGTGTGTGTGTGTGTGTGTGTGTGTTATGAATATGATATTTGGACACACACACACAAGACATGCATACACGCACATTGAACTATACAACCATAAATGCTGCATGTGTGTTTGTGTATGTATGTGGGGAATGCGTACGAGCTTGCTTTCTTATACATTTATACATTTATACTTACTTATACATACATACATTTATACTTACGTATGTACGTATGTACGTACATGTATGTATGCATGTATGTATGTATGTATTTATGTATGTATGTATGTATGTATGTATGTATGTATGTGTTTGTGCGCGTTTTGTGTTGTAATATACAACCGTTGATTGTTAGATGCAGGTGATGAGCATACTTTGGTTAAATGCTAAATGCCTACATCTTTAAGTAGACGTATATTGTCGGCCGTATATACGCTTTGGCTTTATGCGTGTGCATAATGACGGAAACAGTAGATAAATAATACACAAAATTATTTTTTGAAAATTCAAAACAAATAATAAGTTAACAAGCATGAAACAAAAATACAAACAGGAAACGGGAATGTAAGCAACACCAAAGAAATCGATACAATAAACCAAGATAGACAGATAAATAGACAGCTATAAGTCAATTTTGAAAATTCACATGAGTTTAGAAAATATGCATACAATTTCAAAAACGTTTTAAATCACAAACGAATTATTAGTTTCATGAATTGCCCGTAGTTACGTCTCTTTGAATAACGGTAATTTGTGTATTAAAAGAACAGAATGAAAAAAAAACTGTATTTTGAATAGATTCGCAGATATTGTAATGCTCTTCTTAAGGATGAATACATATATATTCATACATACATGCATAGATATATATATATATATATATATATATATATATACATATGCAT
>NC_068996.1:41043378-41045578 GCF_001194135.2 Octopus bimaculoides | reverse complement strand
TATATATATATATATATATATGCGTTTGTATGTATTTCCTGTCATAAACAAGTGTATATGCGTATAATTATAACATACAACATGTGTACATGTGTGTGCGTTTATACACGTATATACACATAGAGACAAATCAGACAGACGGATAGGCAGGCAGACAAACATGCAGACTTATACATACATGATTAAATGTTTACAATGATTGAGCAAGCAAGATGCTTGTGCACTGATGCAGAGATGTACACATATACGAATGAATGTATTTGTGCATTTCGAAACATATATGTATATTATTTGTATTAATAGGCATGAATGCATATATCCCTGTATTTATGTATGTGTTTACATGTTTTTACCATTGGTCTGCAGCCATGCTGGGGCAAACACCTTCGAGGGTTTTGTTCCGTACCTGTCACTTATTCTGGGTACGTATACACAACAGCACCAATTGTTAAATTGACATGTAGTAGTGTTCAGGTACACAAGTACAAAGACAAACACACACATACACACACACACACACACAACCACAAGTGCACTCACGTCTATCTATTTGTCTATATATATTCTTATCTTTTATTCTTTTCATTTGTTTCGGTCATTTGACTGCGACCATGCTGGAGCCCCGCCTTTAGTCGAACAAATCTCAGTGCTTATTCTTTGTAAGCCTAGTACTTATCCTGTCGGACTCTATTGCCAAACCGCTCAGTTACGGGGACATAAACACACCAACATCGGTTGTCGAGCGACAGTGGGTGGGGACAAACATAGTCACACAAAGATATACATATATACGTATATATATATGTATGTAAATATAAGTATATATATATATGTATGCATATATAAGTATATATTTGTATGTATATATAAGTTTATATAATATATATATATATATATATATATATATATATATACTATTCATACATACTTACACACACAGCTATATATATATATATATATATATATATATATATATATATATATATATATATATATATATATATACGCGCATGCACATAGCATATGTGTATGTGTGTGCTTATATATGCGTGTGTGTGCGTGTTTGTGTATGCATACGTTCATATATGTGATTTACATAATATATATATTTGTATATACATACACATACGTATATGTCTGTGACTGCTTATTATGTGCGTATATACATTTTGGTACATGCACATCACATACCATGTACAAGGAATATGAGTTACATGATATTATAGAGATAAGATGTAAAGAAATATGAGATTATTATTATTATTATTACTATTATTATTATTATTATTATTATGATGATGATGATGATGATGATGATGATCATCATCATCATCATCATCATCATCATTATTATTATTATTATTATTATTATTATCATCATTACTATTATTAATCATTTTTAGCTTGCTGCTACAAATATTCCTAATTCAGTTATGAATGCATAATTCACTGAACAACTTGAGGTGTGTAACATCAGGTTTCATAAAAGGGTAAGTTGTAATAAGTGAATATGCGTACTTATACACACACACAATTTATACATACACTCACTTGAATACGCACATTACTATAGGTGCGCATATACAAACACGCGGATATTTATATATAATAAAATATAATATAGTATGATATAATATATATCTACAATATGAAAAGAACATAAGCGGTGATTCTATGTCTCTATGTATATCCTGAGGTGCTACAGAAATACAATTTAATCATGCTTGATTAGATTCAGTGATATGTGCAAGCATTCTATATTTACACGGCACACACACACACAAATACATACAAGTACCTATATATATATATATATATATATATATATATAATTATATAGAAAGAAAGAGAAAGAGAGAAAGCAAATGATGGATATGTGTGTGTGTGTGTGTGTGTGTGTTTCCTTGGGTGTTATGGGTAGATATGTATTTATGTATAATATGTACACCCGTGAGGAAATATGTGTATATAGAAATATGGGTATGGGTTATGCGTAAGTGTATATTTTTATCTCTAATTTTATCGAGTGTTTGCAACCATAATTTACCACAAAGATGTCTTGATTACATGTACTTATACGTATAATGCATGTACATTTATATACCTAGACACATTTGTGTCTCTTTCCCCACTCTCTTTCCCTCTCTCTCTCTCTCTCTCTCTCTCTCTCTCTCTCTCTCTCTCTCTCTCTCTCTCTCTC
>NC_068996.1:41037249-41041817 GCF_001194135.2 Octopus bimaculoides | reverse complement strand
TCAAGATCTAAAAGCATACATTTTTCTAAAAGGCATTTTAAATAATTGTACAAGTGTGTACCAAACTTTCCATACGCACTCACTTAAACACATTTTGTGCACTTTGAGATATAAATTCCCGTCTTATGTATGTGTGTGTGTGTGTGTGTGTGTGTGTGTGCGTGTGTGTGTGTGTGTGTGCGCGTGCGTGTGTGTGCATGCGTGTGTGCGTGTGTCTGTGTGTAGATATAGGTATATACATATGTATATATATTTATATGTATATATTTATGTATATATATATACGTATGTATGTGTGTATGTATATACATGTATATATATATATATAACACAAGTATTAATGCAAAGTGTACATATACATCTATAGACACTCTCATATATATATATATATATATATATATATATATGCTACTGTTAAATTTTTATGCATTCACTATTTTAAAATTTTTGATGTTTGAAGAGAACACAACTTCATTTATGCTCCTGTATAACTACTAAAATCTCGTTCTTTTTTCTTTTTTTCTTTTTCTTTTCTTGTTTGCTTTCCACCGCTTCTCTTTGTTGTTGAAAATAGCAGCAATAATTATTTCAATATACGTATAGAGGCTCATTTATTATTACTGTTGGTAGAAACAATTACTTTTGTTTATGTAGTATTTTTTGACGCTCTTTATATGTGTTGTGATTTGGAATTTCGCTTAGATGAACTATTTCTTGCATTCCCTATCGTCGATGAGGTAAAAGTATCGCGTCGACATCAGTGCAGTATTTTGGTTGATGTAATCGACTAATCCAGTCCCCTCATAATAGCTATGTATGTGCCTAAATCGAAAAGAATTATTGCTAATTTTGTCGAATGCACCTAATTGTTAAAATTTTCAGAGACCTTCCTTATTGTATAAAAATAATCCGTTTTACATTCTAGGGCTAAATTGCACCCAGATCTCTGCAGCATTTTGTGTTTGTTGTCGATGAATTAAATTAACAGTTATTCCCTATGATCGTTTTAATCAACCAAACCCACCACGCAAGATTCTGGTCTTCTTCCATTGTTAGAACGCTATTTCTTTTAGGAGGTGTATAGGCGAAAATGCCACAGTATCTACAAACGGCCTTCTAGTGTTTGTTCAGATATCTTACTTCCTGATTTCGAATCTCAACGAGATTATCTTAGTTTCTCAACATTCTGAACCAACAGAATGTTAGTGAAGGGATACCTCTCTCTGGAATATCTTGTTTTGCAATTAATCTTAAAAAATTTAATCATCTTCATCATCATTATTACGCCGTACAAAATGCTTTGCGATGCTTTGTCTGTCTTTACGTTCTGGGATCAAATTCCGCTGAGATCAACTTTGCCTTTCATCCTTTCAGGGTCGATGAAATAAGTACCAACCGAGTACTGGGGGTCAATGTATCGATAAACTTTTTCCAACAAATTTTAGGCCTTGTGTCTATACTAGAAAGGTTAATTATTGTTGTTGTAGCTGTTGTTGTTGTTGCTGCTATTATTATTATTATTAGTAGTAGCAGTAGTAGTAGTAGTAGTAGTAGTAGTAGTAGTAGTAGTAGTAGTAGTATTGCCTTTGCACACCTTCTGACGCTGGAGATGTACTGCTGTGTCAGCTGTTTACTACCAGTGAACTAAGGTAACACCTCTTATTTTTCGAGCACCTTCCGGAATATTCGAGCAGTTCCAAGCAGTGCTGTTTTCTGCAAGTGCTCCACCCTTATTGCAGCCTCTATTTCTTCCACGCACTACTCGAGATTTGTGCTCACTGTTCCCAGAGCTCCAACAATTATTGGTACTACTGCTACCTTTTTCATCGACCACAATTGCTTAACTTCCCAAGCTAACCTGCCATATCTCTCAACTTTTCTTTCTTTCTTATTGCATACCTTGTTTTCATCTGGGCATGCTATATCTATGATCCAACATAGTTTGTTTTCTTTCTCAATTAAGACCATGTCCAGCTTCCTGTTCTCTATCTCATGGTCGCACTGAATCAAAAATCCCATAGGATCTTTGCATTTCTGTTTTAGACGATGCCTTCAGGTTTGTGGTCGTACCAATTTTTTGCTCTGTCAAGTCCATACATGTTGCAAAGTGTCCAATGGACAAGCCTGGCTATATTGTCATGCCGTCTCTTATATTCCTTCTGGGCTAGTGGCGTACATTGACTGTTAATATGCTATACGGTTTCACCGTTTTGTCCACAGACTCTGCACTTATCACTTTCTGCTGTGTTGTCTATTCTGTATTTTATGTAGTTTGTTCTTAGTGCTAGCTCTTGGGCAGTACAGATTAGAGCCTCCTTTTCCGGTTTTAAATCACTTTTAGTCATCAACAGCTATCTTTTTTTCTCTGTCTTATCTTCAACATCTCTATGAAATTGACCATGAATTCTTTTCTTTACCCACCTATTTTCAGTTTCATTCGTTTTCAATTTCTTCTATAGTGCTTTATTTTTGCAATCTTTCATCCTACACAAGCCTGACCTTCCTACTTCTAACAATAGCGGTTCTGTGGCATTTCTTACATACCATGCTATGTTGTTTTCTTCTGCTCTAATGCTGTATTTGCATCCAATAAGTCCTCTTCCCCTTCTTTTTCTTGGTACATACAGTCTGTCTGTGTCACTTTTTGGTTGGAGTGACTCTTATCTAGTTAGTGACTTCCTTGTCCTTCTATCTAAGCTGTTTAGTTCGTCTACTGTCCATGCGATTACCCCTGCTCCATGTCTAAGGAGTGAAACCGCCCAGGTGTTGATAGCTTCGATCTTATTCTGTCCGTTTAATTTCGACTTAAGGATCAGTCTCAGTCTGATCAAGTACTCCACCTTAAATCTTTTTGTCATTTTTTCTCCATCAATCTATCCAATTCCAAAATCCTCAAGTACTTATAGCCCGTCTCTTCTATCTGCTTCATAACTTCCCCGTTCATACATTTAATTTTGTCTCTCTTCAAGACTAACACATCACACATCCTCAGTCCGAACTCCATTCTGATATCAGCGCTGAAGCTATACACCGTATCAACGAGGGAACTGACTTGGGCTTCATCTTTACCATAAAATTTGATCTATGAATAAAAAATGGTTGACTTTTTGCTGGCAGTTTTTTAATACATACCCAGCTTTTGCTTTCCTCAGAATCAGTGTTAGTGGTAACAAGCACTGTACAAAGATCACTGGGGACAGGCAGTCCCCTTGAAAGAGGCCCCTCCTAATTTCTACTGTCCCTAAACTTCTTCCGTATGCTGTCAGTTCCGTCCTCCACTTCACCATACTTTTTCCAAGCAATCTCGCAAATAGGTTCATACACTCCATGATCCAGAATGTGGGATCATATCGTACGCCTTACGACACAATGACATGACTAAGTTACTTTTCCTCTTCTTGCAGTCTCTAAGTATAGCTTTGTCTATCAGGAGTTGATCCTTGATACCTCTGCACTTACGCTTGCAACCCTTCTGCTCATGTGGCAGGACTCCATTTTCTTTCCAGATGTTTGTACATTGACTTTGCGAGTATTCCAGTCAATAATTTCCACATAAATGGAAAACAGGATATCGGCCTGTAATTGTCTACCGTATTCCCTTTTTCGATATTTTTCAGGCACAGCACTGTCCTACCCAATGTCAACCACGCTGGAGTTACTTGATCGGCATTAACAAGGTGTTGAGTTGCGCAGCTATTCGTGCATGACATTCACAAAATCTTTAGATTCAGTAGCCTTGAACACCATTTGGACCTGGATCCTTCCAGTTGCTCAATTTTTGCTGATTTCCTTCACTTCCCTAACTGAAATGACTAGTTCTGCCTGTTTTGGACAGACTACTGTTTGTTTCAGTTCTTGCAACCATTCAGCACCCTTCTTGTGCTCCTTGTCTTTGCTCCAAATGTCATTCCAAAACCTTTGACTTTCAATGTTATCTGGTATCAACTTTTCATCTGTACACTCTCCATTTATTTCTTTGTAGAATCTCTTCTGATCTACTCTTAATAACCTATTCTGCTAGTATACCTTCATTCTTTGGTCGTATCTTACCATCTTTGCTACGAGGCGCTGTTTCAGTTCCTCCACTACTACTTGCAGGCCCTTTCTTTCAATATTATACTTCCTTTTCAGCACCATGTATTTTTTTTCGCTTTTAAGCTCCCCTTTCTCTTTTCGGTCTAACACAGAGATTTCCCTCCAGAGCATGTCTAACTCTGCCTGGATTCTTCTTCGTTATTACGATTATTATTATTATTATTATTATTATTATTATTATTATTATTATTACTATTATTATTATTATTATTATTATTATTATTATTATTATCATTATTATTATTATTATTATTATTATTATAGTCATTGTCATTGTTGTGGTTATTATTATTATTGTTGTTGTTATTATTATTATTATTATTATTATTATTATTATTATTATTATTATTAGTATTATAATTGTTATTATTATTATTATTATTATTATTATTATATTCATTGTCATTGTTGTGGTTATTATTATTATTGTTGATGTTATTATTATTATTATTGTTGTTGTTGTTGTTATCATT
>NC_068996.1:41032300-41037018 GCF_001194135.2 Octopus bimaculoides | reverse complement strand
ATTATTATTATTATTATTATTATTATTATTATTATTTTCATATACACACAACAGATTACACTGTTGGAAAAGGAAACGATCCTAGCATCGGGCTACAAAAAGTAACCTTAGATGCCAAGAACCCTCCTAAGTATCCTAACTGTCCCTAATAACACAGTTTTCTGGAACTGTACTAAATTGGGTTTTAATGCCTATTTCCTCTATCCATCTGTTCAGATCTTTAGGGATAGTTCCCAAATGCACCTACAAATACTGGGATACATTTTACCCGCACTTTCCATAGTATCTGTAATTCAATGACTAGGTCCTGGTACTTTGTTATTTTTTCTATGCTTCTCATATTAGGACTGGATTGTAAAGTCAATTATCTGGCATTTTCTATTCGCTTTGTCTATTACTATTAAATCAGGCCTTCTAGCTTCTATTACTCTGTCAGTCTGAATGTTAAAGTCTCACATCTTGTATTCCCCACTTTACTAGTACTTTTCTATTTACTAGTGCTTTACAAAGTTCATGTTCATACCATTTACCAGTAATTTCAAATCTTAACTTTCTACATAACTCCCAATAGATTACTCTCCCTAAGTTGTCATGTCTTTTCTTGTATTCTTTCTGTGCCAGCATGCTACATTCACTTACTATATGAGTAATGCTTTCCTCTTTTGATTTGCATAATCTCCATTGGGAATCTACTTGGTGTTTGGCTATCTTGGCTTTTATCCAATTAGTCCTTTATGCTTGATCTTATGCTGCAACTAACAACCTCTCTGTCTCCCTTCTCAGCCTTCCTTTCTACAACCATAGCTATGTCTCACTACTACTATTTGCTGCAACTATCTTAGAGAATCTACCATGCTTCACCTTCTCCTGTCAGTCAAATAATTTCTTTTCTTTTTTCTGGTTTTTAACTTCGTTTGGGTTTTTGGTTTCCCTATGTCTTCCCTATTTTAGTAGCTTTTAATAAACTTTCTTCACTATTACTTACGTAGGATCTATATCTACTCTCGCTAACTCCACGCAGCCTTCTACTGATACTAATCTTCTTCCACCTTTCTTTCTAGCTAAGTATAATCTTGCTACTCCTGATCTTCGGTGGAGTCGTCCATTCATATTGAATTCCTTCCTTGTTCTTCTGTCTAGCTTTGCTAATTCAGATCGTTTCCAATCTACAAAAGTTGCTGAGCATCTAAGTAATGATGTTGTCCAAGTATTTACAGCCTTCACTAGATTTGGGTCATTTAGCTTTGATGTACTCCTCAATTTTGGTTTTCATTTCTAAAGTTAGTACTCTGTCAGATTCTAATACCTCTAGATACTAATAGCTCTCTCCTCCTTTCAATGATTTTAATGTCTGGCCATCTGGTAATTGGATGCCTTCGTTGTTGACTACCTGTCTCCTTCTCATGACAAGTATTGTACATTTATCTACGCTAAAGTTTATGCCTATATCTTTGCTGAAGAGTCTTACCGTCTGTATTAAGTAATTTATCTGTTTTCATTCTTACTAAAAAGCTTCAGATCATCCATGTAGAACAAATGGTTAATTTTTTCCCTTTCTATTTCTGAAGTGATACCCTGCTTTTTGCTTTTCTCAATACTCACCTTAAGTGGATCATAAGACAAATAATAAAGGGGACAATGAGTCCCCTTGGAAAATTCCTCTCTTCATATCAAGATTCCCTAAGAGTGTGTCGCCTGAGTTGAGATCTACTTTCCATTTCTTCATGCTAAAGCTAATTAATTCTTTCCTATTGTCTGCTATTCTGAACATACTCAAACATTCACTTATCCATGAGTGTGGGATCATGTCATAGGCTTTCCTATAATCTAACCATGCTATTGTTAGATTTTTCTTTCAAGCTTTTACTTCATTTAGCACTGCTTTGTCTATATATAATAGACCATGCGTTCCTCTAGCCTTCTTCCAGCAACCTTTCTGTTCTTCTGGCAGTAAATTCTGGTTGTCATGGTGCTCTTAAGTGCTTTCTGAAAGCATTCCTGTTAACAGCTTCCACACTAATGGTAAGCAAGTGATTGGTCTATGGTTTCCAGCTGTATTACCCTTGCTCTTATCTTTCATAATGAGTATTGTCCTCCCTCTAGTCATCCAGTCTGGTATTATTCCTCCATTAAGGCAAACCTGAATTCATTTCCTCGCCCACCCCCCATGTAAACTACTGAATTTCTTTAGCCAGTACCCTTGAACTAAATCTGATCCTGGGCCCTTCCAATTTGGCATTTTTCCTAACAGTTTACTCATTAATGCACTAGTTAGCCTTAGATCTAGCTGATTCTCACTCACTACTGCTTTCCACATTTTCTTTAACAATACTATGATTGAGTGGATTCTGAAATATTACTCCAGAACTTTCTAACTTCTGCGTTATGTTTCTCATCTTCAGTACTTCGTTCTCCATTATTTATTGTATTATAAAATCTCCTCCGGTCGGTCTCAAATAATCTATTCTATTGATACTGATCTATTCTTTTCTTATATCTGGAGAGCTTGCCTGCTACTGCTATGATACGCTGTTTCAACTCTTCTATTACTGTCCTACATCCTTTCTCTTTGATGACGTATCTTTTCTCAAGGGGAGATTTGCATCTTGTGTTTCCCAACTTGTTCAGTTTCCAGGCTTGTATTCCACTCAGGTCTTGTCTTAAAGTCTTCATTTTATTTTTAGTCTACTTTTCCACATTTGCTCTTTCCAAACCTTTCCTTGTAAAATATCTAATCTAGTAACTACTACCCCCCTGCATAGATCAATAATTTAGTGTCACCTATATTTTTAGTATCTATCCTACTAATAACAGAATCTACTTTCCTAGTGATATCTAACAGCTTCCTTCTGTTGGTCCCTTTTAATCTTGGTATTCTTTTACTTACTTCTTTACTCATTACTTCCTGCAACTTAAATCACTTACGTCGTTGGTTCCAGTTGTCCCTTCCTTATTGGTAGTGCTATTGTTATTTTTCCCATTAAGTTCTTCGGTTTGAGCTGTCTCTCTTATGTTGTTGTTTTTTTCTTCCCGCACTGCCTGGTCTTTCTTTTCCAGTTCTCTTGCGATCTCTTCTCCCTCCAATTCTGTCATCCACTTTCTTCTCCTAATAGCATTAGCTTGATCAACTAGTCTCTGTTCAGTCACTTTACATACCCTTCTCTACCCAAAGTGTTAACAGCCGTTTTCTTTTAGGTTCACTTTCTAAGCAGCACTGCATCACTATCCTGTTTTCTTCGTTGGTCAACTTTCTCCTCCTTACTCTATTATCTGCTGATGCTGTATTAGGATAACAGCTGTGATCAGTCTGCATCTTTACTGAACCACTGCCGAGGGAGATGCCTTCCCTTAAAGGTCCAGCTTCATTTTCACAGTCACAATCAAAGTTTCTTCCGAAACTCCTGTCTTGTATAAACCGAACTAAACAGCTAACACAGAAAGACAAGGAAGTTACTAATTAGATATGGGTCACACCCCCATCACCTTCTCAACCTGAACGTGTGTGCTAATAATGAGTAGTACAAACAAAAAGTTGATACATTTCATTGCAGGAAGGAAAATATCGAAACCGAGATAGAGGGTTTCAGGTCCAGCATTTTCAAAGATTCACATAAGTTGAGAAAAATACCGATGGAGTTGGAGACATATAAAATATTGAACCAGCATTTGGTGCATAAAGGTCTTTTGAACGAAACCCAAAACCCTATGAAAAGTGAGTCTTACGGCTTCCAGGAACAACAAATGATTAAGTAACCCCATTCCTTTTACCTCTGTTACCTTTCGACTAGCATGCTGTCCTTAAGAGTGAGTAGCATAAATGTACGTGGTTTCAGGTCTTACTGGAAGATGACCTGACATTACTAGGTTTGGATGTGATAGCCGTAAGCAAGAACAGGATTTCCGACGCACGTGCCTTAGAACCCATTTTTAGTTACATTCGGATTATCGTATCTCTTACTTGATCTGGAATTGGGGAAGAGGTGACCGGCTGTTCCAAAACAGCCTGGTTTTCGAGATACGGTCGATCTTCGCGGATAAGGACAGGCATATTTGCAACAAGTCCACATGCGTTCAACCGTTAAGCGCGAAAGCATTGATCACAATATATATTCAGTATCATACTTTTTAAAAAGCGGTAGCATTGTATGTATGAGAGAGAGAGACCCAGTGAGGAAGATAGATAGATAGAGAGAGAGAGAGAGGGAGAGAGAGAGAGTGAGTGAGAGAGAGAGAAAGAGGGGGGGGAAGACAGTGCAACTTGGATGGAAAATATTAAAAAGGTATTCTGTTGTGTCTGGGGAAAGTTATTCTCTTTTTGTGCCTTATAATTAAACACACTCACCGGTAAAATTTCCACTTATTTCTTTATTATTTTTCTAAAATTTTTGTTGCGTCTTGCAACCTTTTCAATAGTTTTGACAGAATATGCTTCTTCACACGAACTCATAAAGAATCCTGCAAACCAAATCCAAAAACGAAATCAAAAAGATAGCTTTGCTACAAAACAGCGCCTTGTATCGTAAATGACGATACTGACGATATTGATGCTGTTCATGATGATAATTTAATGATGATGATGATGGTGGCGATGGTGATGATGATGATGATGGCGATGGTGATGATGATGATGATGGCGATGGTGATGATGATGATGATGGCGATGGTGATGATGATGATGATGGCGATGGTGATGATGATGATGATGGCGATGGTGATGA
>NC_068996.1:41028738-41030278 GCF_001194135.2 Octopus bimaculoides | reverse complement strand
TGATGATGATGGCGATGGTGATGATGATGATGATAGCGATGGTGATGATGATGATGGCGATGGTGATGATGATGATGGCGATGGTGATGATGATGATGGCGATGGTTATGATGATGATGATGGCGATGGTGATGATGATGATGGCGATGGTGATGATGATGATGATGGTGATGGTGATGATGATGATGGTGATGATGATGATGATGATGGCGATGGTGATGATGATGATGATGGCGATGGTGATGATGATGGCGATGGTGATGATGATGATGATGACGACGAAGTCATCGAAAATTTTACATTCATTTTTTCTGCATATTGACAGTGTAAATTATTATCGTTGTTAATGATTAACAAATTATTAATTGATAATTTCAAGAACAAATCTTTTATCTTTTACTTGTTTCAGTCATTCAACTGCGGCCATACTGGAGCACCACTTTGAAAAGTTTTGTCGAACAAATTGACCCCAGTACACATTTCTTGTTAAAGTCTGGTAACTTGCCGAACTGCCAAGTTGCAGGAACGCAAACAAAACAGTACCAGTTGTTAAGCAGTCATGGTGGGGAACAAACACAAAGAAACACATGCATGCATACATGTTTCACGTGCATGCGTGTGTATGTATGTGTGTGTGTGGTGTGTGCGTGTGTGTGTGTGTGTGCGCGTGCGTGTGTGTGCGTGTGTGTGTGTGTGTATGCCTGCATGCATAGACAGACAGACAGATAGACAAATATATGTATAGACGATAGCTTAGCTGCCCAAAACTTCGAGGGTACTGTCAATAACAATTATGTTTAAGAATAAGAAATTTGTATTCTACCAAAGTATAGCGTAACCCTTCAGATTAATGTAAAAGTTTTCTTATATAACAAAACATAAAATCGAACACACATACATACATAGGCGCAGGAGTGGCTATGTGGCAACGCCGACATGTCCGAGGTGCGGGCAGAACAAGGAAAACGTCTTGCACGCATTCGTGGAATGTCCGGAATTAACGAGACTGATAGTCTTCGCAGAACAACTGTTGTCATCGATGGGAAGAGTACAGCTATCAGCTGAATCTATCATCGAGATGGTGCCGTCTCCTTCCCTCAACAGGGAAAAGAAGGCTTGCTTTTCCTGCGTAGTAGCCATACTGAAAGAAACAGTATGGAAGATGCGTGTAAGAGGAATATTGACGGATACCTTTGTATCTGGCCAGGGGTTAGTTAACTTTTTTTGTTACCACCTCAGTAGTAAGATCAGGCTGGAGAAGAGGTTATCTGTCACGAGACAGATTCATGAGAAGATGGAAGCCTGTGGCGAGGAAGCTGGGAGTATTTGGCACCAGATAAGTGGAAGCCGAAAACAAGGGAAAGAAAAGGCAAGGGGTCTACCCTGGTGGTCGGATGCCTATCCTTCAGGAAA
Organism: Octopus bimaculoides; assembly: GCF_001194135.2. Classification (NCBI taxonomy): domain Eukaryota; kingdom Metazoa; phylum Mollusca; class Cephalopoda; order Octopoda; family Octopodidae; genus Octopus; species Octopus bimaculoides. The sequence continues at coordinate 41,028,865 of NC_068996.1, read as the reverse complement.
GCCATTACAAATTGCATCTGTAATGAGCAATGCTTTACTCGAACATTGTAAATATAATGAAATTATTATTGTATATTTAAAATTGTAAATATTTAATCGATACAGCTACTTCACCCCTTTAATATTT
>NC_068996.1:41026915-41028419 GCF_001194135.2 Octopus bimaculoides | reverse complement strand
TGTGTGTGTGTGTGTGTGTGTGTGTGTGTGTGTGTGTGTGTGTGTGTGTGTGTACATTGTGGTCTTTTAGTTTTCGTCTACCAAATCTACTTACAAGATTTTGGTCGGCTCGGAGTTATAGAAGAAGATATTTGCTTTAGGTTCCACACAGTAGGACAGAAACCAGAACCGTGTGGTTGGGAAAGAACTTCTTTTTACACGGTAAACCTGCAAATGAAAAATAATTATTATTATAAAAAGAAAAAAGAAACGTCGTCGGTGAAATTGATGACACCTGCGTAATCCTGCAACAATGTGAAAGATGGAGGAAATTTGGATTAAAATAACGGTGGTGATGGTGGAAATGAATGGGAATATGAGAAAAATAAAGAAAATAAAGTTATTTATAAATAACGCGAAAAAGATTTTTAAAATACACGATAAATGCTTGTGGGATTGAATCTTTCTAAAGGTAAGGTCAGGTAAGACTTATTAATTTCTTAATTCTGCACACTAAAAACATAAGTACGAGAAAGTTTCTTTATATAAAAAGGAAGGAATGACCACATGAGTGACTTTAACCACCACCCACACCACCATCAACACTGATATTATTACTACTAGCCATCAGCCATCTACATAGCAAGCTGAAAAACCCACATCTGCACCCTCTGAATTTAATAGAGTGCGCGCGTCTTCTCGTTCCAAATCTGCTTGGCTGTATTTTAACCTTAAATCCATGGTTAATGCATTCCAAGATTTCAAGAGGAAAAAAAAATGCCAAATGGACACGTATACCCTTTTGTCTACAAGCATTCTCCTAAAAGTGAAGTACGATATCGAAATATGAGGAACAGTCTGTGTACGTTTGTGGTGAAGTTGATTGATGCATGGCGGTGTTTGCGAGAAACAAAGAAATATAAATATGAGAATGGGTGCATGGGTGAGGATATATGTCTGAGAGAAAGAGAGAGAGTGAGAGAGAGAAAGAGAGAGAGAGAGAGAGAGAGAGAGAGAGAGAGAGAGAGAGAGGAGAGGAGATTGCGAAAAATAGTGGCCAAAAGTTATATATGTGCGTGCTGTTTGTGTATGTGTGTGTGAATGAGTGTGTTTGAGCTTATATATGTGGAGGTGAAGAGGGTGATGAGAAAGAATATGGCAAAATGAAAGAATTGGTTTCGAGAAAGATTGATAGCGTAGGCTTTGAGGTCAGTTATACACACATCTTTGTGGAATCTCGGATTCTCTGACAGTTGGTATTTTCTCCAAAGAGTCTTTGATGCTATTCCATAATACATATAGAAACATAATCGGAAGCAAAACTGGCATTAACGTATGCACGCACGCACACACACACACAAACACACACACACGCACGCACGCAAACACGCACGCGCGCACGCATACACAGATGCACTCACACACACATACACACAAATACATTTTTATTCTTATAAATACGTCATATATATATGAACATGTGTACACACACACACACACACACACACACACACACACACACACA
>NC_068996.1:41018436-41023349 GCF_001194135.2 Octopus bimaculoides | reverse complement strand
ATACATATATATGCGTGAATATATGGTATATATATGTGTGTGTTTATGTATGGATGTATATATATATATATATATATATATATGTATATATATATATATTGCTTACATTTTAGTCCTGTCATCTTCATTAGGACATCGGGTTATGAGTTTCTCCCATCTTTCCTTTACTGTCCCATCCTTTTACAAAGTCAGCTGTGTATATATATATATACACACGCGCATACATACACACATTCATAAACGCGTTCACTCTCTCACACACAGATTTGAAGGCACAATAAAAACTTACATCGGCAGTATTTGAAAACAGTTGTCACTACAGCTGTATCAATAATACTAGCATTATTATTACATAGTCCGTAAGAAACGCCATCACGGAGTTTTTTAAATATGAAATGCAGAATTAGAATCTAGTATAAGAAAGGTTAAGCTTCGGCAGAAAACAAAACGAAAATTTAGATTATGAAAAGAGGTGTGGTTGTGTCGTAACGAGAGTGTTTGCCAACCACATGATTCTGGGTTCAGTCCCACTGCGTGGCACCTTTGACGAGTGTATTCTACGGCATCCACGGGCAACAATAGCGTTGTGTGTAGAGTTTGTAGACGGGAACTGAAAGAAGACCGTCGTATATAAATATGTACTATCTTTGTTTGTATGTCTTTGTGTCCGTGTTTGTCACCCCACCACCTCTTGACAACTTGTGTGGGTGTGTTTACTTCCCGGTAACTTGGCGTTTTGGCGAAAGAGAACGATGCAATATGTACCAGGCCTTAAAAAAACGGACAGTACTGGGGTCGATTCATTCGACTGAAAACTCAAGGTGGTTTCCTAGCATGGCCTCAGCTTAATGACTGAAACAAGTATAGGATAATAGAATATAGAGATAAGGAAGAAAAAGAATAATTTTTTTAAAACATGGAATAAAAGAATAAAAGAATAGAGGTTGCGGGTGTTGTTGGTGAAGATATGAGAATTATCAACCATGTCGAGCCGTCTAGATTAGATGTAAGAGCACTTTTTAGACTACGCTATTGCTAATCAAGCACAAATCACAAAGCAATAAATATATTAAGGTAGTAAATTGATAAACAAGAAGACAAATAGTGAAAAAATTTGAAAAAAGGAATGTGCGTACAAACGTTTATCACCACAATGATGTAAATACAAGCATATATCCATCATCTAACACAGTGGTCTCCAACCTGTTGTCCGCGGACCGCTGGTGGTCCGCAAAGGTAGTACTGGGAATCCGTGAGCATGTTAAGCTGACTGACCTTTCAATATCCTGGGGTCCGTGGGAAAACTCAATTCAATAAAAGTGGTCCTTGGTAGTGAAAAGGTTTGGAACCACTGATCTGATACATATATAACATTTATAACGTCTGGGAGTACTGATAGATGGCGACACTGGACATATAAGTTGTTTTCACAGCGTCTTTACCATTAGAGAAATATTTTCTCTACGGTAACTGCAGTGAATTTGCTTTTTAGCAGTTCAAATATGTCACAAACATATTTTAACTCATCTAACCTTTGCATATAATATACAATATATAAGGGGGCGAACTGGCAGAATTGTTCGGTCCCCGGGCTAAATGCTTAGAGGCATATCGTCCATTTTTACGTTCTGAGTTCAAATTCTGCCGCGGTTGATTTTATCTTTCATCCTTTCGGGGTCGATAAAATAAATTGAACACTAGTGTCGATATAATTGACTTAGCTTCCAACCTGAACTTGTTGGCCTTCTGCCAAAATTTATTTATTACACACACACACACACACACACACACACACATGTATATATGCTAATATTTCGCTTAGGGATAGCGTGACCAATAATCTGATGCTGGATATCATTTTACTCATATATCAGAGAAAAGCGTTACTTGAGTAGAGAGATTTTCCCAAATAAAATTGGCGTTCACGCTTGAAGCTTTGACGAGTGCATTGTAACCTAAAGCAGAAACAGCTGTAAGCTAATGAAGTTAAATGTCTAATGTCTTTTTCCTTTGTCATTTACTTACATATATATATGTGTGTTCTCTATGTTTGTGTATATATATATATATATATATATATATATATATATATATATATATACATATATATATATATATTATTCTTTAATCCTTTTATTGGTTTCAACCCTGTGGCTGCGGTCATGCTGGAGCACCATTGTGATTTTGCTGATGTCCTCAGTCTGAGGTGTTTCACATCACCACTCCTGTATGTGCCTTTATTCCAGCTTTTGGCTCATTTGGTGTATAAGGGAGTTTGATTTCGCAGCCCGGGTCCGTACCTCATGTCGGGCCGTTGGTTCATCCGGTATTGTGGAGAGGAGGATGCCTAGTTCCTTTTTGAAGACATCTGATTCCGCCTTATGCATATTTCTTAATTTTTGTGGCCGGGCATTGAAGAGCTGTGGGCCTTTGAACCCTAGGCTATTGCGGTACCTGGTCCTGAATTTAGATAGAATAGATGGCACCTTTGGTACACTATAACGGCGTCTAGTTCTGGCATTTGTATAACACTCAATGCGAAATCAGGTTCTAGCTCTTCTAGAGTTTTCCATATGTAGATTATTACGTATCTGTCGCACCTTCGCTCCATGGAGTAAAGTTGCAGTTTTTTCAGCCTTTCCCTGTAGCTCATCTGCTGCACCATTTCAATCTTTTCAGTGTAGTGGCGTTGGACTGCTTCAAGATCTGCTGTTAGTTTGGTACTATGTGGTGACCATAACTGAACAGTTGTCCAGGCGGTTGAGAACATAGGTTCTCCGTAGGATCAACATAGTTTTTTGGTCTTTTGTCTTGAAGGACCTTAGTATCCATCCTGCCACTTGTCTACACTTTGCTGCCATCTTGGTAATGTGCATATAAAATGATGCATCATTGCACATACTGATAACGAAAAATATGTTTTCTTTCTGAGCGATTACTGGACTAGAAAATGTAACTCAGCCTTGGCTACTGAGAACTTTATTAGAAGTTATGACAATGGGAATGGCTTACAGCGAGTGGAAATTTGGATAAGTTCATGCCTAAACGAACTACGAATGTTAAGGGATAAAGAGAAGGATAATCTCCTAACGAGTTCATTTATAAATAAAAGTAGTATTCTAGGTAAAAAGATAATTGAAGAAATCTATCAGAAACTGCCAATGATAATGATAAAATTAATATCAATAGTAAACGTGTATATATATATATATATAAATTAAGAACACTCCTTTTAATAGTAATAAAATTAATGCATTGGAAGGATCTAGCTATGAGGAAAGAAGTGAAAATGCACAGCCACTTTAAAAAATAAGCTCTTTTTAAAAAAAAGTACAATGTAGTAAATCTGCTTACGATCTTTTACCTAATTCGTACAAGAGTAAAAACAAAAAAAAAAACATAAACAGTAACGTTACCTGGTATAATACACTGTTTTTCCATACGGCAAAAACTTCTGACAAAAATATTCCTTAGAATTCTTAAGGCAGCTTTTCTCCACCCCGTTAACATAAATACTATCAGATGATTTAACATTTGCAAAGTGAAACTTTCATTTACTACTAAGCCAAATTTGATAGTTATAGTAGCAGCATCTAATAGTATTGAACTTAATAGGGACGTTAAAGCTAACAATAGGACACTATTCAACTCAAGTTTAGAAACTAACATGATAAATAAAAGTAATACAGTTACCACGTGCCCGGATATGTTGTGTTATGACCAAGATGATCTAATCAGGCGTTGGCAAATTCTCAGTGACAGAGAATATAAATAGTCAATGAAATAGTACTCGGTCACTATTTATGCTTGTTATACAACCAATATTGAAAATAGGACACTTATTTCTTATATGAATCCTGTACGCGTCTCGGAATTAAATAATCTAGTGAATCTAAAACAAGATGAGAAAATAATGTATGCATAACTGTAGGCATATGGATAGTGTCCATTAAATGGGAACTGCCTGCGTACATATTCTGCAGATGCACTAAATGAATCAACAATATGTAAATATTACATAGGTCTATATATATTTTTATCTTAATTTTCTTTTTACTAATATCAGTCATTTGACTTCGGCCATGCTGGGGCACTCCCTTGAAGGGTTTAGAGGAACAAATCGACCTCAGGACTTTTTCTAAAACCTGGTACTTATTCTATCTATCTCTTTTTGCCGAACCGCGAAGTTACATAGACATAAATACACCAACACTAGTTGCTAAGCGATGGAGGAGGACAAACGCAGATATAAAACGCACACACATATAGATATACATACATACATAAACACATACATACATACTTACATACATACATACATACATACATACATACATACACACACGCACACATACATACATACATACATACATACATACATACATATACACGCGACGAGCTTATTATTTCAGTTTCTTGTCAACCAAATTCACTGACAAGGCCCGAGGCTATAGAAGCAGACATTTGCCCAAGGTGCCACCCGTATACATATACACTCACTCGCACGCACGCAGCAAAGTGGCAGGAAAGAAACCTTCTTACTACACAGTCACACCTGCGCCTATATAAAAATTATGTTGTATCTATAATGAATTTATTTCAAGAAACGATCGTATGTGCACCGTAAATACTTTCTGGCTCTCGACTGGAACTCCCGACTTCTCTTAAAGGACTATATTTAAATTATAATCTAAGCGTAAAATGTATCAAGGCGATAGAAAGGAGATCCATTTGAGCATACGTTAAACACTCGTGAAAGTTTAAGGTTAGTCAAAACTTATTACATAAAAAATCAAGAAATTATAACTGAATGCAAGCTTATATATACATGTTTTATGTATACAAATAATATATACATATATAAATTATATGTATGTATATATATATATATATGTGTGTGTGTGTGTGTGTGT
>NC_068996.1:41011324-41017117 GCF_001194135.2 Octopus bimaculoides | reverse complement strand
TGATTTGAAGCGAAGAATGTAAACATGATAAATGAAACAACATTACCCTGTGATATATTAATATACTGATGTTAGCGCTAATCAATGGAAGAACGAGGTACAGGGTATTTTGTTGCGAAATAATAATAACAACAATATACATGCTCATAAGGAGAAGGTCGGATATAAGGCAAAGCAACTAGTGGTACAAAGCAACTCAAGTAACAATTACTGGGAAGGAAATTACTTAATCAACTATAGAAGGGGAAAAAAGACAAGTTACGGTGGATATAGAAGTAGATATTATTCAGAGGACATTTAGTGCTGAATTTATTCTGAAAAAAAAAACACATGTACCGAGATGCAATTCGAAAAGCCCACCACTTACATACGTATATAGGGATAAACAGTCTTCTATGTACTATACTCGATACACGGTGTTTGTTTGGTATGTTTATTTTTTGTTTAATTCTATATCTTGACCATATTATACTGACGAGTAGAGGTTGTATAATACTACAATAACTACGAAATCATGATCTATAATTCAGTCTGTTTTTAAGGGGCTAGCTTTGAGAGTTGCATTTCCTCGCGTTCGGTAAAAATGTGTTTATTATGGTAGTTTGACCTTAGAGTCCCTCATAGCGTGAGGCATTCTTGTATAGTAATGCCCTTATATATATATATATATATATATATATATAAGCGTGTATGCGTATACGGTTATATAAGTATATACACACACATATATACATACATATGTATATATGTGTGTGTAAGTGTGTGTGCGTGCATAGAATGATAAAAAGCGTTCATAGTCAAGAAAACGAGTATCCCACTAAAAGTTTCTTTTAAAAGAGAGAATAAACGAGATTCATAAGACGACGAAGTAGAAGAGGAGAGCATAATGCTAAACGAGTGGGAGGTAAGAAAGTCATAAAAACTGTTGAAGACATTGTTAACTGCAAATGAAAAAAAAATTCTTTGTTACGGTTTTGGTCACGGTAGAATGAATTCGCCGGGCCATTTGATTTTCTTACAACATCAAAGGGGTTTACACCAAGACTGCATTATAAATATAACAGAGTCTAGATAGCCGCGTGATAGTGTGCAGTGAAGCGTGGAAGTACTCCGCCTTCTGTCCTGTTTAGGTGTAGTGGCGTATAATTGGCCAATAATAAATAAATAAATAAATAGATAGATGAATAAATTTTATATGATTCATGTGTTTAAGTACATGTTGACATTATTGTTGTTATTGTTGTTATCACCACTGGTTATCATGAACAGAACTATCTAAGCTTATGGTGAAAGACATATATATCAACCATTACGACACGCTTTGTTTTCTTTTTCCGAGCATTTTTTTTTTTTTTGTAAGTTCACAAGTGTGACTGTGAGTTGATTTGGTTTCTACTTCTAACAGGTCAGACAGCCAAATAAAGGCTACTTTCTTTGAGTCTGTTTTTGTTTGGGTGGGACCATGGTGAATGTGTTGAATTCCTTGTATTTTCTGGTAATTAAAAGCAATTGAGCGAAAAACTATTTTAAAGTGAATATAATTGAAGAAGAAAAAGATTAAAGAAAAGCAGAAAAAAATCATGTTAGATTATTAGAACAGATGTAAAAGTAAAGCATGATAAAAATAAAAAGTCGATAAAACATGGATGTATAACAAATATATTAATATTCCTTTCTTCCCTAGGCACAAGGCCCGAAATTTTTTTTTTTGGGGGGGGAGGCAGTCGATTACATCGACCCAGTTCGGAACTGGTATTTAATTTATCGACTGCGAAAGGATGAAAGGCAAAGTCGACCTCGGCAGAATTTGAACTCAGAAGATAAAGACAGACGAGATACCGCTAAGCATTTCGCCCTGCGGGATCTTTTCAGTTTCAGTTACAGATATTTTAATTAATTTTTTAAAAACTAAATAGTTTGAAACTTCGGATAGGGGTTGAATGTGTCACGTAGAACACGGTTTGCTTTTAATGCTTTTGATAAAATTTTGTACTTTAGAAGTTACTTCATGTTAAAGTTGTCGTATTTGGGTAATTTTAACCAATCAATGACGTGTATTCAGCTGAAGAATGTTATTGTTGTTTGCAAAAGTAATGGAAGAACAACAACTTCCGGGTCATCAGGTCATGAAAGAGAGAGAGAGAGAGAGAGAGTTGGGAGAAAAGTATAAAAGATAAGGAATGTGGATGAGAAAAGCAAAAGGTTCTTTTATAGGGAATACATACGTGTATATGCATGTGAATTTTTTTCTACCTTATCCATTATGTCCTCTCGTTTATATAATGTTAGCCTCTGACATTGAGAGAGATTTGGCGGTCAAGCAACTATACAGATTCTCACATTTTCTTACACACAGATACATACATGCACACATACATGAATACACACATACATACATGCACACATACATACATACATACATACATACATACATACATACATACATACATACATACATACATACATACATACATGCACACAAATATATATGTTTTAATCGTTGATTTCAGTTAACTCGTTCAGTGATTGCGCCTGATTTTTTTTCACGTGACGAATCGTAAAGAGAGAGAGAGAGAGATAGAGAGAGAGAGTGAGAGAGAGAGAGTGAGAGAGAGAGAGAGAGTGAGTGAGTGAGAGAGAGAGTGAGTGAGTGAGAGAGAGAACGGAAAGAGTGGTGGTGTGTTGACGATCTGAATGACAACTTATATAAACTTACCAACCCCATGCCACTGCATATTAATTTATTAAACTCCTTCCTTTTCCTTGCTTCCATTCGGGGTCTTATCAGCTTTACATATGAATGTGGGTGTGTGTGTGTGATGGACAACAGAAACGCTGCATGAACAACTGTTGTCAACTTCACAATCCCCCTCCCTCCTTAAAGCTATCTATTCCTCACACCCACGTCCCTTAACTTTCCTCAGCGTTCTAAAAGTTTCATGTGTGTGTATAAAAACATGACCCGATGACACGGAAATTGTTTCTCTTCCATTACTTTTGCAAACGGCAGTAACTTTCTTCAGCTGAATACACGTCACTGATTGGTTAAAATTACCCAAATACGACAACTTTAACACGAAATAACTACTAAAATACAAAATTTTGTCAAAAACGTTTAGAGTAAACCGTGTTCTACGTGACACATTCAACCAGTATCCGAAGTTTCAGACTGTTTAGTTAAAAAAATTTAATTAAAAATCTGTGACTGAGATTGAAAAGATCCGCCCGGAGTGATAACGTTTCTGCCAGCTCGCCGCCCAACAAATATATTAATCTTGAAACGTGTTTAATTGGTGGGGTGGAACTAACGTAATATTTTATAACACCATGAAGTTCTAGTAGGGATGTTACAGACATCCAAACATGGAGGTAATAATTTTATTTATAAGGAGTCAGCATACATTTGACAACTTTATTAACAATAAACGAATGAATATGAGAATGTTAGCAAAGTTCATGTACACTGATGTGAGGGGAAAAAGCTTCATATACATAGAGTGTAAGAGTATGTGTGTGTGTATATATATATATATATATATATATATATATATATATATATACACACACACACACACACACACACAAACACACACACACACACATATATATATATATATATATATATATATAATTATATGTGTGTCTAAAATTTATGCACGAAAGGAAAAGCCACTAAGTGGTTTTCCAACACGCAAGAAATAAGAGTTAAATCCCAAACCACGTAAAAACTAATTCATATTTTAGCACGTTGAATGTAGGCGGGTAGGACAATTTGAGAGAATTCAAAAATGATTAGTCATTCCTGTACGTCGAAGTTTCGCCCTTAACGATTTAATACACTAATTAATTAATTAATTAATGTATTAAACCATCTGTGGCTCATCAACGAGAATTATTGTGGACATATAATTATAAAACTCAATACATACCGTATCAGACGGGATACACTGCATATTGAGTTTATATCTTTATACTTCGAGGAATTCAATTAAAATGTCCCACAAACAACGCACCATAAGCCACAGTTAAGCAGCAGTGAATTAACACACAGCAGTGAATTATCCGACTCTTAGAATTAAAATATTTAAATCGTTTATAATTCTTATACACATATAATATAATAATATTTGCAGTGTACGGCCATTTTTCTTATGCTGGCCACTGGTAAAGATTAATATTTAATTTTTTACATTATTTACATTATTTACAATTGACAGATATTTTTCCTCATCTTGTTTGTTGTTAACACAACGTTTCGGCTGATATACCCTCCAGCCTTCATCAGGTGTCTTGGGGAAATTTCGAACCTGAGATCCAAGTATCTACGATGGGCTTCTTTCAGTTTTCGCCTACCAAACCACTCACAAGACCTTGGTAGGCCTGAGGTTATAGTAGAAGATACTTGTCCAAGGTGCCACGAGGAAGGACTGAACCCGAAACCATGTGGTTGAGAATCAAGCTTCTTACCACACAGCCACGCCTGCGCCTATGTCATACTTTAAACATTACTTTGCAGGCAGCTCATTGTGGATGTATTATCCACTTTAGACTCTTCCAAAAGCCATACTGTGTATCATTCTGCTCATTAAATCAAGCTCACCTACTCTCTATAGTTTATCAATGCCCAAACCAAAATTTGTTCGGCTTTATTTCTTTCCAAGTGTCATCGAGGGAGTCATGCTTATTTACACTGAATTGTCAAGTATAATCTACGTGTCAGTATAAACAAGAAAGCTTTCTGAACTTTCTTGGAAAATTGCAAACATAGAGCAAATAATATATTTCCAAATATTTGATAGAAATATTTTATTCAAATTGTTTCATGAAATTAGAGAGATCGTGTACCAACAATTATAAAATGTACATAGGGTTAATTATAAAAATGTGGATTTACCTACTATTATCAACATTTTACTCTATCTATAACACATAAGGTCTATTTTAGTATAACTGCTAGTGAGTTATACAGAGGAATCTAAAGAACTATTTCACATCACAAGATAAAACGAGGACATTCTTCAATATTACAAGAAATAGAATAAAAAAAAAAAAACATATAATCTATTCGTTGATACCACCTTCAGGATATCTGAAACTAATCTTTTTTGATTCTTTCAACCAGAGAATTAACTTATAATGCGGACATCTTTAAGTGAAACATTTTGCGAAGAAAGTGGTGGGTGATAAATGGATAAAGTAAAGCAAAAAAAAAACAAAAAAAAAAACATACAGAAGGAAGGCAACAAATATCAAAAAAGACAAAATAAAAACTAGGAATTCCCAGACTATCTTCCATCACAAATTCTTTAATTATTGGTCGACAGCTCCCCTGCTTTTATTTTTTTTTCTTCGTGAACTAATCTGTCTCTATCTCACTCAGTTTATCAACTAGCCACTTTGGAAAGAACAGAAATGACGGCTCTTTCGCTTTGTACTTTGATTCTTTAACACCCTGCGGTTCATTTAAAAGAAATTCTATAACTTCCTGTTGATTTACAAACACTCTAGTTCTGTTTAGTCTCATGTATCCGACAGAAGAAGGGTGAACAGGGTGATGTGATAGGGACGGAGACGCAGTAGAATTAATCTCAACAAACTTGGTGATATGCTTCACCTAGCCATGGTGTTGCCTTTCCCATCGTTCCACCATGTCTGTTCAAAATCTACACTCAGAGAAATACACACATTTACGTGCACACACACACGCATCCCCTTCATAATCAGACTTTCTCTGCCTCTCTCTTTCTCTCTCTCTCTCTCTCTCTCTCTCTCTCTCTCTCTCTCTCTCTCTCT
>NC_068996.1:41009310-41011154 GCF_001194135.2 Octopus bimaculoides | reverse complement strand
ATAATAAGGGTGAAAAATTGAATATTAATTTGATTAATATCAATTTAGAACCAGTGGCCTAGCATATTGAAAAATCTGAAAATTCAGAAAAATTATATTACGTACATATAAGAGGGATGACCACTAAGTGGACATCCGTTTTTGCTGTTAGACCATAGGTGGTCTACTTCTAGCAAAATGGATGTCCACTCAGTAGTCATCCATCTCATATGTGTATATATATATATATTTGAAGATAAGCAACAAAAATTCAATAGGTTATAGCAGTACGTACGTTTCGTACAAGCTCCATTTATTCATGTAGTGAGAACACCACAGAATGTACAATGAAAATACTTCAACTGTCAACATAGTTGATGAGATAAATCTTCCTAGCTCAAACAATATCAATTGCATATCTAATAATACAACCAGCAATATTGATGTAACTAATTTAGATACTTGTATCAATAATCAACATAGTAATATATATATATAGCTAATAAGCCCCTTAATTGCAATTGTAGAATTAAAGCCCACTGTCCGGTATCTGGCCGTTGTTTAACCCGTAATGTAGTCTATAAATGTACAGTAACTATTCCAACTAATAATTACATATATGTTGGTTGCACATTAAACCTTAAACAACGATTATATAACCATTTTTCTTCATTTAGACTTAAACATAAAGCCAATAGCACATCATTATCTAATAAAATTTGGGAATTGAAGGAAAATGGTATTGATTTTAATCTTAAATGGGAAATCGTCAGGAGAGCACAACCTTGTAGAAATAGTAGATATGGCTGTGGAGTGTGCTCTATGGAAATTTATGAAATTTTTAAACTTAAGGATAATCCTAGTCTAATTAACAATAGACCTGACCTTAGGGTTCTATGTGTGCATTGTTACTCCCGCACCTTTAAATATTTTAAAAAGTAAATCTTGCTAAATTTTTAAATTTAGTTTCATTCATTTCCCTGACTAATAACTATTTTATTTGAGGTATTACTTTTAATATAAACTTAGAATACATTTGAACCTTTCCCAACCCACTGATAGTAGTCCTACATTTTCTGTAGGTTATTCTGAGTCTCTTCTATCTATCACTTTTTCGAAAACCTTAGCTTTAATTCTCTTAATTTAGTCCTGTTTTTCTAACTTTATTCCTCCCCCTTTTTTCGTCTTCCTTCTCCCCTCCTTTCTTTTTGTTCGGGTTTTGGCCATTAATATTATAGTTTTACTCCTAAATAAAACTACCCCACATTAATTTATATCTTATTTTAACTGGATATGTTTATCTTGTTCTAATTATTATTGTGCCCTATAGTTTTAAACTTAGTAATTTAGTGTTTCATTTATACTGTAGAATAGATATATTTCTTTAATACCTTGACCTTAATTCCCTTACCTTAAATTTTTCCAAATTCTTACCACTCCTTAGGGTATTGCCCTGCCATTTCCTTTTTTTTTCTTTCCCTCATGCTTGATTTACCCCTAACTTGCTGTCCACCACTACTTAACCTACCTTCCTCTAAATTTGAAATTACTACTATCCCTCCAATTAGATTTTAAATTCTTGTTTGATTCACTTGTCTGTGGAACAGCAGCATAGTCGAGATGGTATGTTTTCTTCTCTTACTCTTGTTTTTTGCAAACATCTTCAGAATGACTTTCTAAAATGAAATTCCATTATGCAGCTGAGGAGTATATTTTCATTGTACATTCTGTGGTGTTCTCACTACATGAATAAATGGAGCTTGTACGAAACGTACGTACTGCTATAACCTATTGAATTTTTGTTGATTACCTTCAAATTTTATTCACCAAATCTCTTGATTTTATTTTTGGTTTTTATCCTACCA
>NC_068996.1:41007935-41008498 GCF_001194135.2 Octopus bimaculoides | reverse complement strand
CACACATAATTTCTAGGAACCGATAGAATCAAGCTATGTAAATAGTAAAGGCACAAAACTAGAGTAAACGGGTCTTTTTTTGCATGATGTAACACAACTGTTCGTCAGTAAAGAAACATCTGTGGCGAACTTCAACTCATCTGCGTTATTGTTTATATATATATATATATATATATATATATATATAATATGAGGGGTTTAGTTCACTGGTGATCTAAACGAATAGTTACGTTGAGTAAGCGCTATAGTTGGTGGTCCGTTAAGTTCCAAGTTCACAGCTAAGGCTGGTTCTTGGGATCCGTATTGGGGTTCCGTTATAGCAGGCACATATCATATTAGAAGCAAAAGCAAAAACCAAGGCAGAACGAGTATCTCAAGTAATTTAGAATAATTTAATGACGGTAATTACCCTCATTAAATTAACCAAAACAGCTTGTGTTACTCGTTCCGCTTTGGTTTTTGTTTTTTCCTCTAATATATATATAATATACACACACACACATATATATATATATATATATAGAGAGAGAGAGAGAGAGAGAGAGAGAGAGACAGACAGACAG
>NC_068996.1:41005463-41007925 GCF_001194135.2 Octopus bimaculoides | reverse complement strand
ACAGACAGACAGACAAACAGACAGACAGACAGACAGACAGACAGACAGACAGACAGACAGACAGACAGACAGACAGACAGACAGATAGATTAAGATTACTAGGAAAAGGATGCTTGGCGTTCGATCATATAATAATATAAATAATATATAAATATATGCATATATGCATACATATATGTACATACATACATATATATGTATACATGCATATATGGATACAGGAGATCAAAAAACGTAGACAATGAGAAACGAAAACGTAAAACAAAAACATAGAAAGCGAACTTTTTTACGAACAACGATAAAAAAAAAAGAAACAGAGAAACGCGACGTATAATATAAAGAACATTCCCTTCATCAGTTGTTCCCGTATTTCATCTACTTCGCGTTTCGAAAGTAAGTACAATACTCGACTTCGTTAAAACATTCCTTCCAGCAAAGCAAATTAAATAAAAATTTGGGATTTTTGCGGAGGGTGAAAGTGGTAACAAAAACAGGACAGTGAGAATAAAGCAGTGAACACAAACGGTGAGGGCTGTTAAGCCAAGACGATGTGAAGATTATGAACGCTAGAAAATCGAGCTTTGAGAAGAGACAGGTAAAAGCACGTCTTGTGTTTAGGAAGGAAGTGGAAGAAAGGAAGATAGATGGCCCCCGCTTTTCTAGCGTTAATAATCTTCATATCATCCTGGCTCAACAGCCCTCACCGTTTGGCTTTTACTGTCTTGTTCTCACTGTCCTGTTTTTGTTACCACTCTCACCTTCCGCAAAAAATCCCAAATTTTATGTATTTTGCTTTGCGGGAAGGACTGTTTTAACGAAGTCGCGTATTGTCCCAACCTTCGAAATGCGGAGTAGATAAAACAGGGGACAACTGATGCCTCGTTCTTCTCTGTCTTTTTTTTTTTTTTGGTTGTTCGAAAAAAATGTTCGTTTTGTATGTTTCTGTTTTTATGTTTACGTTTCACAATGTGTCGACGTTTTTTCATGTCCTGAACCCATATATGCATGTATATGTACATATATATGTAGGTATGTACATATATGTATGTATATATGCATATATTTATATATCATTTATATATATATATATATATATATATATATTATTTGTTTTATATGCATATACTCATTTATTATTTGTTTTATATATATATATATATATATATTTCAATCAATTTTTTTTTCTCCGTGTTTTTCTCCTTGTCTCCGTATTCTTTCTGTTGAAGAGCGTAGCTCGAAACGTCAAAGACTTCCCGTATTCCCGAGCGTCATACTAATATATACTTTTGTTATTTACACCACCTGTCCTCGTCTGTTGTTATTATTTGTATATTCTCCCATATATATATATATATATATATATATATATATACATACATACATACATTTTCTGTCTACCTAGTCCAGTCACAAGGCTTTGGTCGGCCCGAGGTTATGGTGGAAGACAACTACCCAAGTTGTCATGCAGTGGAACTGAATCTGGAACCATGTGGTTAAGAAGCTTCTTACACACTTCTGTTTGTGTGTATGTGTGTGTATACTTAAATACATACATACATACATACATACATACATACATACAAACATACGTACACATACATACATATATACTTACATACGTATACATATATACATATACTTACCCATGTATATGTATGTATGTATAAATATAGTAAATGTATGCTCATTAATGTGCAAGTTTACACATACGCCCACATTATGAAAGAAGAGTGATAGGGGAAAGGATAAGAACGAGTAAAATGAGGGAGAAGGAAAGAAGAGAGAGAGAGAGAGAGAGAGAGAGAGAGAGAGAGAGCAGTGAAGTGGGAGCGAAATGAGGTGAAGAAAGTGAGAAAATGGGGTAGCGCCTGGGATTTGTAAGTAAATATATCATCAAGAAATCATCACTCGCATAGTGTTTTAGAATAAATGCTATACGAGAGTCACGAGATGCTCCGATAAAAACTTCTTGGAGACAGTTTTAAGTGTTAACCTGGCTACAAGACTGACACATTGATAAAGATAGTGAGATTTTTATGCGTCTATTTTATTTTACTTCATTTTATTTATTTTTTTAATTATTTTTTCTATTTATTTACTTATTAATTCTCAACACTTAAGAAGATTTTTCAATGATTTGAAACCAATATGCGTCTTTCATATTCAGCATCATTGTCGTATTTCCTCGTCATCGTCGTCGTCGTCATCATTTTTATCATCATCACTTTCCTCCTCCTCCTCCTCCTTCTAATCCTCATCATCATCATCATCATCAACACCATCATCAACATCATCAGCAACAACAAGTAAACACAAGCAACAATGTTAACAACTGTAGCAACAATTACTACAGGTGCACAAAATATGGGTCAGCTTTAAAACCGCGCGTGCATATTTATATATACATACTTAAACACACACAGACATACGTGCACGTGATGTATATATATATATATATATAT
>NC_068996.1:41003250-41004252 GCF_001194135.2 Octopus bimaculoides | reverse complement strand
ATATATATATATATATATACACTAACAGTGTCGTCTCGAATTACTTTTATCCATTTTCGCATGTCCATTTCCCTATTTCTTATTCATTCATTGTTTGTCCATCTCGTTTTGTTTTGTTACGTTTGGGTCGAATTCCCAGTAAGTTTTCTTGCTGATTACCTCTAGAGTGGAAGCAGTGTTATCAATAATGGCACGAAATTGCGTTTGACACCCTGGCTGATAACTTATGAGCAATTGGTAACCTTCTGCGTTTGTTTTCCGTTCGTCTGTGCAATTAGAAAATGATTTGCAATTTGACTTTCTGTGTCTTTTTTCCGTTTGTTTGCTTATTACGATACGTGTTTGATTTCTGAATATATACACACATACACACACACACACACACACACACACACACACACACACACACACACACACACACACACACACACACACACACACACACACACACACACACACACACACACATATATATATATATATAGTTTTAGAGAAAAGAACCATGTTTCATGAACTCATTGACGAAAATCCAGTCACATATGGAAAATTAATAAAACTACAATAAATAATTATAATATAATACAAAGTAAATATATATATATATATATACACACATATTTTTTTTCATTCTTTTATTGGGTTCAGTCATTTGACTGCAGCCATGCTGGAGCACCGCCTTTAGTCGAACAAATCGACCCCAAGACTTATTCTTTGTAAGCCTAATACACGCACACACACATATGCATATATATATATATATATATATACAAGAATAAGGGCAGATAATCGTCAATTAATAATAGAATTAATAATTAACAATCCTGCCAAGTAGTTCAGTATGAAAAAAACCTTTATCGGTAAGACTATTTATCATTATAAATATACAGGGATTAGCAATTGAGTTGCTTCTCCAACACACTGAAAATTTAGAAATAGCAGTCAAAGAACTACTGATTCCAAACTACAAATTTTCTCTAAAGTGGATGGCGATATATATGGCAC
>NC_068996.1:41001243-41002288 GCF_001194135.2 Octopus bimaculoides | reverse complement strand
ATATATATATATATATATATATATATATATATATACATATATGTATTATACGTATACGATCGTAACCCTCTTTATACAGTAATAATTTCGGTATGGAATAAATTGCGTGTACTTGATCCTCTAACTATGTCTACTCAGCCCAAGGTTGCGAACTGGTAGAGTCGTTATCTCGTCGGACAAAATATTTCGCGGCATTTCTTCCAGCTCTGCGTTCCGAGTTCCAATTCTGCCGAGGTTGCCTTTGTTTTTCATAGTATCGGTTACTAATAAAATAAAGTAGCAGTCAAGTACTGGGGTCAATATAACCGACTGCCCCCACCCTTCGCCTCCAGAATATCAGGCTTTGTGCCTATAATAGAAAGACTGATATAGTCTCATATGAAATTGATATATTTATATGTGCCTCAGTGTGTGTGTATGTGTGTGTGTGTGAGTGTGCGTGCGCGTGTGTACGTATGTATACGAGGATGTACTGAAAAGTCCATGGCTTTGATTAAAAGAAAATAGAGGGAGATCAGTTAATCATGATATTATTCAACATATTCCCCTATCAGATTCACATACCTATTGCAGCGGTCCTTCTTCAGTTTTTTTTTTTAACTCTGTAAAAGAACTCGGATGGTTTGACCTCTAACCAGGCCTTACGAGATACCCTTAACGCCAAGAACTTATCAGTGTCCCCGCGTATCTGATTTTGTGGTACAAAAGCTATTTTTTCAGATGAAATTGGGCTTCGAAATCTCGTTGGTAGGCTTCGAAATCTCGTTTCAAACACAAATATTTTACAAATAAATTGAATCTACTTTTACATGCGTTTTTCAGTCTTAATCTCTGTCAGAGAAGAAAGAATATCTTGCATTTCAACATTTTATAAACTCTCTGGAATTTCAGGAACTTTCCTTAGTTTTTAAATCCCGCGATAATTTCCAAATTTATTATACATTTCATTATATAGTTTTTACTTCAATTTTCTTTCATTTTTCTTTCCCTTTTCCTTTTTTTTTTTTCTTCTTTTGGGCTCCTTTTTTCTCTTTTCAAGAATACA
>NC_068996.1:40996110-40998334 GCF_001194135.2 Octopus bimaculoides | reverse complement strand
GCTATCATATTCTGCTTCGTTGTCTAAATTTCCCATCCGTTCAGTTCTCGTCTATTTTTCGTTTGCTCTGCTTTTTGTCTAACGCTTTCTCCTTGTGTTCTTTCATACACACACGCACACACACATACTGTGTGTGTGTGTGTGTGTGTGTGTGTGTTTGTGTGTCTGTGTTTGTCCCCCCCCCTCCAACATCGCTTGACGACCGATGCTGGTGTGTTTACGTCCCCGTAACATAGCGGTTCGGAAAAACTGACCGATAGAATAAGTACTAGGCTTACATAGAATAAGGTCTGGGGTCGATTTGCTCGACTAAAGGCTGTGCTCTAGCATGGCCACAGTCAAATGACTGAAACAAGTAAGAGTACATGCGCACGAGCACATGCGTATGTGTATGGGAGAATGAATTTGTACGTGAATTTCTTATGTATGTATATTTTCATGTGCGCCTGTCTGTGAATCTGTCTCTATGTATGTTTGTATACATGCATGTGTGTGTGTGTGTGTATGTGTGTGTGTGTGTGTGTGTGTGCTTCGTGCTCGCTCACACGCGTGTGTGCATGTGTGTGTACATGTGAGTGTGTGTCGTATACCCTGTCCCCTTCACAGATAAAAGGGCAGTCAGTACGTCTCCCCAGACTGATAAGCACGGACAAAAACAGCCTTTGTCGTTGTTGACCATCGGAGTTAGGCGGGGGAGGATGCGCAATGCCACGGTCACCATTTCTCCGGACATCAGACATGATGACGACTGTCTCAAGTTTGAACCTGGTTGTTCTTTACAGTTAGCTAAATATTTATCTTCTCACGCATGATATATAATTTTTTATTTATTTATTAGTGTTTTTCTTTTCTGGTTTTCTTTATTTGTTTTTGGTGATACGACATTATACAAATAAAACTTAACACCCTTACTTAAATTTACTCTATGTATATGTATGTGTGCGTGTATGTATGTATGAATGTATGACCGTATGTATGTATGTATGTATGTATGTATGTATGTATGTATGTATGTATGTATATATGTATATGTACGTCTACATGGGTGGATAAGTGTATGTTGTTAGGTATCTCTGCGAGCGTTTGCATGTGTTTTTGTATGTTTGGGCTGGATAGATAATGAGTGGATATGTGAGTGTATGCTTGTGTATGTGCATGAGTGTGTGTGTGTGTGTGTGTGCGCGAGAGAGAGAGAGAGTAGGTGCTTGTGTTCACGCATGTATATGCGTGTGCGTGAGTGAGCGTATTTTCGAATAAATGGATACACACACACACACACACACACATACGCACATACACATACAGATACAGAAATACACACATACATTTAAACATATATGTATATGTAAAACATTATATGTGTGTGCGGGCGCACGCGTGTGTATGTTTATGTGTTCCTATGTTTACGCCCTTTCGGCTTTAACAATGCTAAATGCCCTCAGTGAACTTTCTACATCCTTATCATATCTGTCCGCTAATCATCTTTAAACACAGTTAATTCTCCCACTCACAGAAGTAATCTGTCAGATAAGAAATGAATGTCTATTAAACAAAAGCGCCTAAACTTATTTACAATTTATCCAATAAATATTATGTATACATTATTTGTTGAAACCGCGGGCGCCTGTTGCTTGTGGTGTGTGTGTGTGTGTTCTTAAGTATTTAAAAAAAAGGTTTTACATATTTCCAACTCTACATCTCTATATATGTGTGTGAGTATATGTATGTGTACCTACACACACATGCACACATACGCATACACACACATACACACGCATATATATGTGTATGTGTGTGTTTGTAGGTATGTAAGTATATGTATGTAGATGCGCACGGATCAATGGTTAGAGCGTCGGGCTCTGAATGATGTAGCAGTGAGTTCGATTCTTGGATCGGGCAGCGTGTTGTGTTCTTGAGCAAGACACTTTATTTCATGTTGCTCCAGTTCACTCAGCTGTAGAAATGTGATGCGACGTCACTGGTACCAGGCTGTAACATCAGTGGCAGGGAGAGGCCAGAAAATTTTATAGTAAATCATTCCTTCCAAGGCACAAGTCCGGGCGGGCAAAGTTGTATATGGAAGACCAGCAGTGACTCATGCATACCAGACTCCTCTCTCAAGGCCACCGATGTTATCTAAAGGAAAGTCAAAGCCCGATACAGCTTGGCACCAACTCATTTCTACAGCTGAGTTAACTGGAGCGATGTGAAATAAAGTGTCTTG
>NC_068996.1:40991924-40993725 GCF_001194135.2 Octopus bimaculoides | reverse complement strand
TATATATATATATATTAACGATGCGTCCTGCTTTAACTCTTCGAAACGCCAGTGTTAGTATGGTGGCAGCTGATGAAGGAAGCGTTCTCTATGTGGCCTGTGTGTTTTCTGTACTTGTTTATCAGTTTGTCTACGTTTTGTTTGCAATGTCCTGTACCCAGATATGCATATATATTTACAGGTAGATGTAAGTATGTACATACATGTACGTATATATGTATATACTCATTTATTATTTGTATTATATATAGATATAGCATTAAGAAAATGGAGAGGAATATGTGGTACTCATCAACTTGTAGACATTGTATTATGTCAATTTACCTGTTTATTTTTTAACTAAGAGGACAGGACAATAAAAACCATATACAAACACATATGACATATTAAACATATCAGTAATAACAAATTAAAAGGGACATCTAGTGACCGAAGAAGGTACAATGTCTTACAGCTGTTTCAGCCTAGGAGTGACATGCTTCATTCTATTTATATAACTCCAGTGTTCAACTAGACTGAAACAGCTGTAAGACATTGTCCCTTCTTCGGTCACTAGATGTCCATTTTAATTTTTCATTACTGATATGACATAATATGCCATATGTATTTGTATGTTGATTTTATTGTCCTGTCCTCTTAGTTAAAAAATAAGCAGGTAAATTGACATAATATAATGTCTGCAAGTTGATGAATACCACATATTCCCCTCCATTTTCTTATTACTATATAAATTAAGGGTAAAATTTTCTTTTACCCGCACCCATTTAGTGCACTTGGTAAAAACACTAGAGTAATAGTAATTGGGTATCCTTCCGGCAGTATATTGGATAGATATTATCCTTTAGTGGGTTGGATTCACAACCCCTAACTTTCTTGGATTATATATATATATGTATCAAAAGAATGTGTTATGATATTATTGTACATATACGAAAACAGCCATACCAACAACCCAACATACTCCCATCATCAGCTAATATGCACACATATACAAACACCTATACATACATGTGTAAGAGTGTGCGTGTGCGCGCGCGCGCGCGTGTGTGTGTTAGAGTACATATTTAAAGTTGTGGCCTCAACATTATCCCTTATTAGTTTTCCTGATACGCTTTTCTTGCAAGTAAGTCCTTCGCAATATGGAAATTCCTTTCCCGGTAGAGAGCGATTTTCTCATCGGAATCCCCTTTAAAATGCCGGAATTATAGATTATCAATAATCATTTATGTTTCTTTTGTTGTCTTAACTTTTCTTTTTTGTTTTCCTGGTTGACGGGTTTCTAAACGTATGTTATCAAAAAATTATTATAAACAAAGTAATTAGAGCATAATTTTAAACTTTATTCTGTCAGACTTTCAGCGTATGAAGATTTGTCTTGCTACTAATTTCGTGTACAGAAATATAACGGAGATTGCCCTCACGTGTTTCACTGATCACTGCTCAATTATCGGGGTATAAACAGAAGCCACTTCTTTATCTTTGTAAAATGATCATTAAACCAGAGACGAGTGCTTAACAGTAAATGCTAGGATAATTTGCGGATATATATTTGAATTTCAAAAAACCAAGTAAAGTAGTTTAAAAATGTTGTAGTTTATTAATTTATTGTAAACGATCGTAAGTATGTGATTCTCATTTTTAGTCATCAAGCCCTCAGTAAGTGAAAACGTACATATATATACACACACACACATACATATATATGTACGGTTTATATATATATATATATGTGTGTGTGTGTATGTGTGTGTGTGTGTGTGTGTGTGTGTGTGTGTGTGTGTGTGTGTGTGTGTGTGTGTGT
>NC_068996.1:40990211-40991247 GCF_001194135.2 Octopus bimaculoides | reverse complement strand
TTATTATTATTATTATTATTATTATTATTATTATTATTATTATTATTATTATTATTATTATTATTATTATTGTTGTTGTTGTTGTTATTATTATTATTATTATTATTATTATTATTATTATTATTATTATTATTATTATTATTATTATTATTATTACTATTATTATAAACCTATCTCGTTAGGCCTAGGGAGTCGAATAGAGAGGTGCAAGGAGTCCAAAATGGCCACTGAAAACTGCATCATGTGATGTTATTAGAGGTTGAACTGAAATTCCAGTGACATCAAATACACGAAAAGAAAAAGAGATTCTAACCTCAGTTAATTGGACTGAGTGGCTGGACAAGAAGCGGGTGGCGTCTCACGGGATAGTCTGGATAGTCGTCGAAATGACGGACTTGAGCAACATTAGGTCCATGGCATGCGAAGGTGTGAATGTATACACCACCTTTATGAGTGCGTAAAGTTAATGGAATTTCAATTCTCCCCCTGCAAATAATAGTATGTGAGCCACCTTTATCAATACAGTCCAGTTTTTGGTTGCCATCTTGGATATTTACACCTTTCGATTCGGCCGTCTGGTCCTGGTGAGGAAGATATCTGTAAATAAATTTAAGTTGCATGGGACAATATTAACGCGTTTACAAAAATACATGTAACTCCTATCAAATGTATTGATTCTTTCTTGTCCATTCACTTGTGTGGGAGGACGGGGTGCGCGCGTGCACGAGAGTGTGTGAATGCGCGTGTACGCGAAAGTGTGTGTCTGTTTTTAGTTGTCTGTCTGTATACATGTAGAATGTGCATTTATATATATGGGAGAATATACAAATAATAACAACAGACGAGGACAGATGGTGTAAATAACAAAAGTATATATTAGTATGACGCTCGGGAATACGGAAAGTCTTTGACGTTTCGAGCTACGCTCTTCAACAGAAAGAATACGGAGACAAGGAGAAAAACACGGAGAGTGTGTGTGTGTGTGTGTGTGTGTGCGTGCGTGTGTGTGTGTATATATATAAATATATCTGTATGT
>NC_068996.1:40987628-40989005 GCF_001194135.2 Octopus bimaculoides | reverse complement strand
ATATATATATATATATATACACATATATATGTATATATATATATGTTCATATAGACATACGTATATGTACATACACCTATACGTATATATATATGTAAGTGGGCTCAGGATGTCACGAAACGTGTACAAAAAAATACGATGCTCGAGTACATAGAACATGAGCTATTCTCTCGAACAACGAAACAAACAAATGGAAAACAAAACAATCAGCATAACGAACGACCCTTTATCAGTTGTTGGCTGTATTACTAGTCTCGTATTTCGAGCATTTAACAACAATATACACTTTCCGCAAACCAAATAAAATAAAATTCAGGATTTTGCGGAGGGTCAAAATAGGTAATACAAACAGGAAGGGCTTCTAAGCCTAAACGGGGTTGTGGTGGCGAACGCGTAAATCAAACTTGGACACGAGACAAACAAAAACACATCATCCTTGAACCAGCTACAACGGAGAGAAAGAAAGAAACATAAGTTGTAAGAAAGAAAGATGGCCGATGGTCACGTGGGAACCACGTGAGCAAGGGAGTAGGAGTGAGGGGGAGAGAGTGACAGAGTTATATATATGTGTATGTATATATATATATATATATATATATATATATATATATATATATATATATATATATATATATATATATGCGTGTCTACATCTGAGTATCACCTTCGGTGGCATATTCTATATTTATAAGGTAGTATAAATAATATTGAACCACATTTATGATGTTGAAATCTAGTAATAATCCAATAAAAGATATATTATCACATTCTTGAAACAGGACCTATTCATACTGTTAGAATGGATAATTACCTGCTATAATTCCGAAAATAAAGTGATAATCTATGATTGCTAATTATATGACAGCACCAACAATGATAGTAAAGGAACCAACAAAGAAGCATCTATGCTTGGTTCCACGTGACAGCGCTGACATCCAAATATTTATCAGATAACGTACTGTATATCATTGAAATCTGTATTAGATAACAGAAGCTGATGCCTGAAAGGAAGGATTAAGATGTGAAAGTGAAAAGGTGGTCTTTCATCGCTCTTAATTATTTTAGAATGAAACGAAGTCACTGGAAACTTTCATATCAAAATATTATTCGCCACAAGGGTGGTGAGCTGGCAGAATCGTTAGCATGTTGGGTGAAATGCTTACCGGTATTTCGCCCGTCATTACGTTCTGAGTTCAAATTCCGCTGAGGTCGACTTTGCCTTTCATGCTTTCGGGGTCGATAAATTAAGAACCAGTTGCATGTTAGGGTCGATCCAAAATTTCCCCCAAAATTTCGGGCCTTGTGCCGAGAGTAGAAAAGAATATTACCCGCAACAAGCGCTGGCAGAATCGTTAGCGCGCTGGGCGAAATTCTTAG
>NC_068996.1:40986217-40987180 GCF_001194135.2 Octopus bimaculoides | reverse complement strand
TCATAATCCTTATTTAAAAAAAAATTCCATTTCTTCCCTTAAGTTATGTTTAAATTCATGTAACATTATTATAAGCAAGCTGTCCTTCGACGTCTGTTATTCAACATTCGACTGAAAAGAAGATAAGCGTTTTTCCCAAAAGTACATTTATGTCCCAGCGTGCACGTTTCGTTCCTTTCGATAAATATACGATGAATCATGCAAACGGCAGTATTTTACCAGAGTATTAGGAAAATACACCCAGCGATGTTTCTTTCATTCTAGAAACGTAAGACGGAATTCTAGAACCAGTTCTTAGGAGGGTTTTAGTTACTCATTTTTTTTTTTTTTTCAAGAGTTTTTCAGTCTAAAAGGCCAGATTCATAACGGAAGATTGGTGCAGTTATCCGAATGCAAAACTCAATCTTACAATTTAAGAACCGGCAGATACAAAATATAGCAACAAAAAAAAATAGAAAAAAAAATACAAAAAGAAATTGCATGCAAAAGATAACATGTAACTACATGAAATTCAAAATAGCAAAAGTTTACATTGTCGAAAACTACCAAGTTACTTGCCAAATAAACCTTTTAGACAAGGAGACATCTGCAGTTTTCCGGTCTTTTCAATCTAGCGAATGTTCTTCTGAATTTAAGGGTTATCTATCAGGTATGTCCCAAGGGTTATCTAATTAAGATTTACCATTTATTTGCTTATAATCCATCAAACATGCATGCATGCATTTGTATATTAGCGAAATGTTTTGTTAGATTACTATTGGGTGTAGATGTGTACAGTGCTTTGTACGGTGTATATATATGCGTGTGTCTGTCTCTGTTTCTCAATATCGTTTGTATAATCCACCTAATTTAGATTCCAATCCATCAAATTTAAGTTGCTATATATTTATGAAAACACACAAACACAAACACAAACACACACACATATATATACACACATAAATGCACGCAGATACATATATA
>NC_068996.1:40985451-40986117 GCF_001194135.2 Octopus bimaculoides | reverse complement strand
TTTATTTGTTTCAGTCATTTGACTGTGGCCATGCTGGAGCACCGCCTTTCTGTCGAGAAAATCGACCTCAGGACTTATTCTATGTTGATGAAGAAAGGAAAAGTAAAATTGACATTATATTTGTTTATGTAATCCATATCTCATATAATGTTATGCAATAAATGTCATAATAATGTAAATACAATGTTATGTGATAAATGTCATGAAACATGTAAATAATTTTATCCTCCATTCGCTTCCTCAAAAGTCTTGATTTGAAGGAAACATCGACCAAATAAATGTTTGGGTCGATGCAGCAAATGGGCTATAGAATTATTTAATATTTCCACATATCATGACATGTTTTAGAAAACATTGAAAGAGATTTGGAATGAAATTATTGTCTGTTAACGGAAAGAATTATAATATCAGTTACACTTCTCCTTTCCTCATTTAAATTATTACTATTATTATTCCCTGCGGGGCTTAATTTAAGCCAAGTTGATTTTACGTTGAGGGTTTGAAGTTCTCTGATTTATGACAATCGAAATCTCAAGGATCTGCTTATGATTTTGAAATACTTCGCTTCTCAGGATCTGTCATATTGTACTGATTAGGTTATAGCTCCTCAATGCACTATTGTGTGTGTGTGTGTGTGTGTGTGTGTGTGTGTGTGTGTGTGTGTGT
>NC_068996.1:40981707-40983679 GCF_001194135.2 Octopus bimaculoides | reverse complement strand
TGTACATATACCATATATATATATATATATATATATATATATGTACGTATGTACGTATGTACGTATGTACGTATGTACGTATGTATGAATGTATACATATATATATACATGCTTAGATACATACATACACTTAACTAATTTATTTTTGATGCTGACAACATCATATGATTTCATTGGGTAGTAAACAATATTTAATACACACAAGTGCCATCCTGTCTGTACAAATACTGTGTTTATCCATGTTACACCACCCATACACATACACATGCATTCTTAGGCATACACACACGCACAAACACACAGAGGCATACATACACTCATATACGCTTATATACATACAAAGTTTTATATGTGTATATGTGTGTGTATCTATATATGATTATGTGTGAATGTATGTATGTAATTTGCATGTATGTACTATGTATGTATCTACGTACGTACGTACGTATGTATGTATGTATGTATGTATGTATGTATATTCTAGTATCTCTGAATGAATCTGTTTTTCTGTACTAAATTAATTTAATGTTTTTATTTATCAAAAATTCTGTTCAAGTTACTGGTTTTCGAATCGAATCTGTTACCATTTAGAAATGCTTATAAAACGTTTAGTTCTGTATTCGATCGCTTTCATCACAAATACATATACACACGTGTGTATACACATATAACAATAGAAGTATATACATTCATGTGTTTATGTATAAGTATTCACATATATACGTACATATTCATGTATAAGCACATATACTTATGTGTATCTTTCTGTCTATCTATATCTGTCCAAATATACAAATAGATGTACACATAATACATATACATATATATATAAATGTGTGTATGTGCGTTTATGAGTGTATATACACACACTCAAACGCACACACGCATATATATATATGTATGTATGTATGTATGTATGTATCCCTCGGGGCCAATATACCCAATTTCCTCGATAACCTTTTACAGGTCAGCTTGCAGAATTTCTTCCACGCAGATAGAAATTCGTTTTGTTTCGTCTTAGATTGAAAAAAAAATGAAATAAAATAAAACGTTTTATTAGCATAGATTTGACCTCCTCATATTTTCAATATTTTTTTTTCTTCATTTTATTTTTGGCGTATACTGTTTCTTTTTATACATATAATTATACGTTGAATCTCAATTTCCCTAATCTTCTCAATTGAAGCTGAAGTATTTGAAGGAGAATCAGGAGTTGCAGGCAGAAACGGAGGAAGAATAAAGTTCACTATTTTCTCTAAGGTATTGTCAATTTACCTGTCCAAAACTGTATTCCTCCTCTTCTTAGTTGTGTTACTGAGAATTGTACAAACGATATTCAAATCCCTCGATAACTAACATGATAGTTTCTTATATATTTCGTTAGAGAAAATAACTATATTTCGTATATTTCCATAATAACTTGTCGTTTTGTTCTTTTTTGTTCTGTCTATTCTTTCATTTACCATTTTAGTTTGTGTTCACTTTCGTTTTTACCTATGATACAAAAAAAAAAAAGTGGGGTGAAATATAATATTCGACACTGATATTTTTAAGTGCAGTCATATCTTTGTATTTAAGAAGTTTATGCTACAATCGTTAGTTTACAGGTTCAGTCCCCATGAACGGCAACAAGGGCAATTATCTGCTGGTATAGCCTGCGTTGAATAATAGATTGTGAGTAGAAATTGGTTAACGAAAATGCGTATATGTCCGGCATTTGTATGTACGTATCGATGTATGTATGTATTTTTTTTTTGTATCAGTCGTTTAAGTGCGGCCATGCTGGAGCACAGCCTCTAGTCGAACAAATCGACACCAGGACTTATTCTTTGTGAGCCTATTATATCGGTCTTTTTTGCCAAACTGCTAGGCTGCAGGGACGTAAACACACAAATATTGGTTGTCAAGCGCTGTTGAGGGGACAAACACAGATACACAAACACATATATATATATATATATATATATATATA
>NC_068996.1:40976707-40980669 GCF_001194135.2 Octopus bimaculoides | reverse complement strand
CCTTCCACTACTACCACTAACATATTGAACACTGAACAACAAAAACAACAACCCAATGCATTAAACAGCCGAGTTTTGCTGCAATTGCAAAACCTAGGGCTGAATTCATTAATGTTTCTGTAGAATCTCTCAAAGACTACAGAAACATTTTAAAAAGAAAAAGGGAAAGATTTGTTTCGATAAACACACCTCCAGATATTATAGACAATACAAACAAACGTACCATAGTGTACAAAATTATATCTTTAAAAAATAGACGTTTAGAAACTGCCACAAAGCAAGCAGTTGAAAAATGCTTGTAACCCATTTGGAAGACGTAACATATCTGTCGAGGGGTAAGAAATATGGCACAATTGAAGTCAGATTTGCTACAGAAGACGTAGCAAAACAGCACCCAACAGCCCAGCTGAGAAACAGTGAACTTGTCCTAGTTCCAACATGCTTGCGACGGCGTGTCGCCAAGTTAAACATACTAGAGATAGCACCAGAAATGAATGATTGCTGGATTGTCGCGGTCGTCCTTCTCGACTTGGAAGACAAAATCAAAATCATTCAAGTCGAGAAACAAGGAAAACACAACAGGAATTGCAAATAATGGTCCAAATAAACCAAGACGCTTTGGAACAAATTCCTGACCAACTCAGCCTTCCAGATGGCATTTTGCTAAACGTCACAGTCGTGGGCAGAAGGCCAACATGTTATCAATGTGGACAGAATAACTTGAAAGCCTTCTGCCCACAACTAAAATAGAAGGAGGGCGCTACCCACTCGATACAAGCACCACCCACACTACAACAACTGAAGTAGCCCCAACTACAGAAGCAACACCAACAACAAAAGCAGCCCCAACAAGAGAAAAAAAGACACGAAAAGAAAGCAGAGAGGGCTCCAGCAAACACATCACCACCAATAACAACAACTTAACGACAGACAACAATGCCAACAACAGAGGTGCTGACCACAACCACCACCACAGGGCCTACAAAAACACCATCGACGCAGCTCTTGCCAGAGGAACAAAATATATCAGCAAATTTCGACCCACTGGAACTACCCATTCCCGACTCTGACTACTTAGACATGTCGTGAGGAGAGGCCGACAGAATTGAGTGGACAGAAGACTAAGAAAAATTCACAATAGTACACCAACGAATAAACAAGCTGTACCCCGCAAGAAAAGAACATACAAAATCACCCTTAAACAACAACACACCAACATCCAAACTTCCAACACCTTCACCAACACCACCACTACGAACATAACACCACAGACACAGCCAACAATACAAGGTACAACAGAGTCAACACAAAAAGTAAACGAAAATAACAAAAACACCACAAAATTCACCTCCCTAAACACAGACAACACAAACTATTATATATAAAGAAAAACACAGATCTCAAAATTACTGACTTTGTTTTCCCCCACAGATAATACACTGTCACCACACATACAGATACTTCAAACATTGCAACAAACATACAGCAACGGTTTTAGGCTTCAACACGAAAGCATCTTGGAGCCTCTATAAATCCTTGGTCATAGAGACCATCATACCCCACTTAAGGAGCGGGACATCTGCCCCGCTTCCACCCCAGAGCGCTAATGGTAAGTAGTCCACTCCACTTTCTCTTTACCGGCCACTCAAATAGTCATACTCAAACTAGGTTGCATAAATGTATGTGGCCTGGGGTCTCCTTCGAAACAAGGTCTCCTACTCAACGACCTCAGGTCACAAGAAATAGATGTAATAGCAATTACTGAATCGAGACTAACCAAACCGCAAGCGATCATGCTCATTTCCGATCTCTACGAGATATATGCATCGCCGTGCCGGCGGGGAATAGGTGGTGGGGGTACTGCGGTATTGTTTCGGAAAGGTCTGGACCTCAAAATAAAGTCGGTCTTCTTGGACCCAGAAGGTAAGCTGATGGTCTTGGACGTGAAAGGTTGTAACGGTGAGGCCTTCAGACTGGTGGCTGTTTACGCACCGACAGGTGCAGGACAGCCGGAATACTTCAGGCATCTGGAAGTCTTCCTGGGTACGTCCCTACCTTTAGTAGTGGGTGATTTCAATGCCATCTTAGATGCACAATTGAATTGTGTGGGGCTAGCCGATACGAGAGGGGGTTGCAAAAGCTTCGCCAACCTGCTCAGATATGAGCAAACCGCATCGGAACATCCAGATCGTATCTCGATAGAATATTTTTCAGGTCTTTAGATAGGCGTCTGGAAGATAATATTAGATGTCCACAATTTCAAATAGTCGACTACACAGATCACAAATTGATGATCTGTAAGGTAGATTTAAATAGCATACGCAGACAGGGCTCTGATTACTGGAAGCTGAACACTTCACTCCCGGCATGCCAAACTTAGAGAGACCGGACTAAAGAGTTAATTCAGAGAGCTTTGACGGGGGTAATCCTCAACAATAAATGGGGGTATAACCTTAAAAGGGCCATCAAAGTAGAATGATTTAGATTTAGCAAAGTTTTAGCTGTAGAAATAAATAGATTAGAGGGCGATTTAGTGAGAAAGCTAGAAGAGGCGCTTAGAAAAGGCATTGCAACTGACGTGCTGGCAGCGAAGTTGGCCCTCGATGAACACTTCAACGCCAATCACAAAGGTAACATTTTCAGAGCTAAGGCACGTGCTTAGAGACAAGAGGGAACCTACGCTGCCCGATGGGCCCGGGTGGCTGAGACGCAAAACGGCAACAAAAACACCATTCGGTCTTTGGTGGACTAAAATGAGCGCACGGTGAACGAGCCGGCGCAGATGTGTGCAGCTTTTCAGCAGTATTTTGCCGAATTGTTCGGGACGAACGGTGGGCCAGATCGCAGAATGGATTTCATTGCCTACCTCGATGGCCTACCACTAATCTCAGCAAGAGATGCGGAGTGTTGCGAAAGGCCGATAACAACTGAGGAAATACGGGACGAGATAATAGGTTGCACAAGCTTTATTTTAGTACGCCAGATTTGTTTGCAGGCCTCTTGGCAGGTATCAACTACAAATGATAACCGAATGAGAGAATTCCCAAATCTGTGAGCCGAGGAGCAGTGCTACTACTGCGAAAGGATCCAAATAATGGGGAGGTATTAGATAATTTTAGGCTCATCACTCTGCTTAATGCAGACATAAAAAGTTTGGCCAAAGTGTTATTGAAGACGTTGGCGATCGTCATCGAGAAACTGGTTGGAGACGCACAAACATTCCCCGTTCCAAACAGGTCCATCCACGACAACCTCTACCTCATGCGCTTCGTGGATAGAGTAGTTAAGAAGCCTAGCATGGGTGGGGCTCTGATCAATTTAGATCAGTCAAAAGGTTTTC
Source organism: Octopus bimaculoides (assembly GCF_001194135.2). Lineage (NCBI taxonomy): Eukaryota > Metazoa > Mollusca > Cephalopoda > Octopoda > Octopodidae > Octopus > Octopus bimaculoides. The sequence continues at coordinate 40,977,329 of NC_068996.1, read as the reverse complement.
ATAGAGTTGACCATCTGGCGGCTGTTATCACGGTTGCTGGTTTTGGTCCGGTATTCCGTGGTTGGATCGCTGCCATGTACAGCGACATCTGCTCGGTAGTCCAGGTGAATGGTCACTAATCGGAATCATTCAACATCGTGCATTCGGTGCGTCAAGGATGACCACTCTCGTCCCTTCTTTATGTACTGACCCTCGAGCCATTACTTCGGAAGCTGGAGACGTTGAGAGGCATTTCGCCTGAACTAGGATGTGGGAGAGTTGTAAGTGCTGGTGTTTTTGTTATGTATTTGTCTGAATTTTTTTTTTTTATTATACCTAAGGCACCTACTATGATAGGAATTGTTTCTGATTTTAGATTCTACATTCGAGTTACCTCTATTTCCAGGTCTTTGTATTTTGAAAGTTTTTCCATTTCTTTTAGGGAAACGTTGTCATCTGCTGGTATTGATACATCAATTAGAAAGCATTTTTTTTCTTCATGATCTTTGACAACTATATCTGGTCTATTTGCCTTAATTTCTTTATCTGTGTGTATTGGCATATCCCAGAGTATGGTTGCTTTCTCGTTTTTTGTGACCTTTTCTGGCGTGTGTTTATACCATCTTTTTTTCTGTTGTTATTC
>NC_068996.1:40972845-40975422 GCF_001194135.2 Octopus bimaculoides | reverse complement strand
ATTATTATTATTATTATTATTATTATTATTATTATTATTATTATTATTATTATTATTATTATTATTATCATCATCATCATCATAATCATCATCATTATTATCATTATTATTATTATTATTATTATTATTATTATTATTATTATTATTATTATTATTATTATTATTATTATCATCATCATTATTATAATTATTATTACGCCGAGTAAAATGCTTAGCGGTATTTTGTCCGTCTGTACGTTCTGAGTTCAAGTTCTGCAGAGGTTGTCTTTGCCTTTCATCCTTTTGGGGGCGATAAATTAAGTACCCGTTAAGTACTGGGGGTCGATGTGATCAACTAGCACCCTCCCGACTAATTCCGGGCCTTGTACCTACACTAGAAAGGATTTTTATTCATTTTGTTCATCATTTACAAGCACGTGTATAATCATCTATAATTTATTTATTTTACTCAATTTTAGAGTAACTGAAGCATGTCTGACAATTTCGTAGCTTTTACGTTAACATTTTTAGCGGCCAAAACAAAATCTGATGTCATTGGTTATGTACAGTAGCGTAGTAGTTCAACAACAAGGAAATTACTCTCGGACCGGACAAAATGACCATTTGGATTTTTAATGGAAAAATGAGTCAGAAGATTTAAGCACCAGGCAATTTATTCAATCAGTCATACAATTACTGCTTCGTTCCTATATTTGCGATCTTGTGGCATATCCATTATTCACAGCTCAAAATTGTTCCTGTCTTTACTGGTGAAAAATTAGTTCTGGTGAATTTTTATATCTTCCTTCACAATTGAAGGTTTGTCTGGTGAATGAATTATGAAGAGATCGAAACAAGTGGAAATCTGAAGCCGCAAGACCGACCAAAGATAGAGGGTGCGGCAGAACTTCCCAATCAAGCCCCAGTAAATTTTGCTACAATCTGCAAAAAAGTGTGTCCTGGCATTGTCGTGATACAAGACAATATCCCAGTAAGGGGTGTTGTCTTGTATCACGACAAAGTACTGGACGCTTCTGGTGGATTGTTGCGTTTTAGTTGCCCAGTTAATCGCACTACGCATCCAATTTGATGGTCCTGTCCGTGGGCAGAAACTCGTAAAAGACAACACCTTTCCAAACCCACTAATTGAAAGCGTAACCTTCAAGTGAAGTCTTACTTCGAAGGTTATTTGTGTTGGTTCGTCACGTTCCTTCACTGATCATTTGCGCTTCTCGTTGTAATTGATGATCCATTTTTCCTCCCTTGCCACCGTTCTCTTCAAGAAACGATTGTTTTCTCCACGTTTCAGCAACGAATCGCCGATAGAAAACCGCTGGGTGCGGTTAGCTTCATTCGGTTGATGTGGGGCCCGAACATCGAGCTTACTGACGTAACCAAATTGATGCAAATTGTTTCAACACTCGTTTTGGATATTTTGAGAATGTCTGCAATCATCCTGGTCATATAACGAGGGCTGATGTCGACTAACTCCCTCTTGTTTCTGTTAAACACAGTCGACCGGTCAAAGCGAGCACCGAAACATTTCCCGATTGATATCTTGAAAACCAATTCTGGCATGACGCGTCGAGGAAGTTTGTTTGAGTTCTCCATTTTCATGGTGTATCAAGCACAAAAAATACAATCTGTCTTGTCCCAAGTTCATGTCAAACTACATCGGAGTTTCAAATATTTAACGAGTGCGCAGGTGCAAAGAATATGCTGAAGTTGATTACATAATAGACTACTTGAAGTGTTGTGTCGATGAAAACAGAGCGAACTTTTGCGCCAATACAATGTTTTATTGATCTACCAAAAAACATTTAGAAGTTGATGCTCCCAGTTTAATGACTGAATTCTTTTATTTGTTTCTGTCACTGAACTGCGGCCATGCTGGAGAACTTTCTTCAATGCTTTTATTCGAACGAATAGACCCCGGTAATATTTTTTAATAAAATGTCTGCCATTTATTTATTTATTCATTTATTTTTGCCGGACCGCTATATTAGGAATATCTAAATAAACCAACAAGCAGTGATGGGGTTACAACCACACGCGCGCGCGTACACATACACACATACATAAATATATATACACACACGCATATACATACATGCAAACATACATACGACGGTCTTCTTTCAGTTTCCGTCTGCCAAATCCACTCGCAAGGCTTTGGTCGGTCCAAGGCTATAGTAGAAGATACTTGCCCAAGGTGCCACGCGGTAGGAATGAACTCGGAACGATGTAATCGGGAAGCAAGCTTCTTACCGCACAAGCATATGTATAATATATACACACATACACAAATATGCATCCATATATGTCAGTGTATTTAAATGTAGTATATTCTATTCCTTTCTCTATTATATGAATTCTTCCATTAGGTAAGAAGTTAATTTCTAGCAGTAAATGGGAAACCATCGTCGCTTGAATTCAGACAGTAGAAAAAGTTGAACTTTAGAAAAATTGTGTGTGTGTGTGTGTGTGTGTGTGTGTGTGTGTGTGTGTTTGTGTGTGTGTGTGTGTGTATATATATATACACACATATATTTATATGCATATATATATGTATATATATATAAATATGAATATATATGC
>NC_068996.1:40971832-40972661 GCF_001194135.2 Octopus bimaculoides | reverse complement strand
ATATATATATATATATATAGATAGATAGAGGTGCATGCGTGGGTGTGTGTTAAGACGTTTGCTTCCCAACCACATGGTTCGGGTTCCATTCTGCAGCATGGCACCTTGGCCAAATGTCTTCTACTATAGCTTTAGGTCAACCAAAGCTTTGTGAGTGGATTTGGTAACTGAAAGAATCTCGTCATGTGTGTGTGTGTGTGTACACGCGCACGCGCGCGCGTTTGTGTCTGTGTTTGTCCCGCCACCATAGCTTGACAATCGATGTTGGCGGTTCAGAAAAAGAGATCCGATAGAATGAGTACTAGGCTTTCAAAGAATAAGTCCTGGGGTTGATTTCTTCAACTTAAAAAACGCTTTAAAGTGGTGCTCCAGCATGGTTGCAGTCGGATCACTGAAACAAGTAAAAGAATGAAAGAAAATATTTTAATGTTTCGCTTATTTGCGAAGAAGAGCGTATTGCCTTCGAAACGCCGGTGTTAAAACGGGGGTAGCTGATGAAGAAGAATGTTCTCTATGTGGCTTGTGTGTTTTCTCGTCTACGTTTTGTTTGCAATGTCCTGTACCCAGATATGCACCTATACATACAGGTGGATGTCGGTATGCACATACCTGTACGTATATATGTATATACTCAGTTACTATTTGTTTTTACATGACCGAACGCAGCGTCACCAACCACATGGTTCCGGGTTCAGTCCCACTGCGTGGCACCTTGGGCAAGTGTCTCGTACTATAGCCTCGGGCCGACCAAAGCCTTGTGAGTGGATTTGGTAGATGGAAACTGAAAGAAGCCCGTCGTATATATGTATATATATATGTGTGTGTGTGT
>NC_068996.1:40962695-40967953 GCF_001194135.2 Octopus bimaculoides | reverse complement strand
TGTGTGTGTGTGTGTTTGTGTGTGTGTGATCGTGCTTACGTGCCTGCGTGCGTATATGTTTGCTTATATGTATATATATATGGCTGTATGGTAAGTAGCTCGCTTACCAACCACATGGTACCGGGTTCATTTCCACTGCGTGGCACCTTGGGCAAGTGTCTTCTACTATAGCCTCGGGCCGACCAAAGCCATGTGAGTGGATTTGGTAGACGGAAACTGAAAGAAACCCATCGTATATATGTATATATATGTGTGTGTGTCTATGTCCTTCCAACATCGCTTAACAACCGATGCCTGGCGTGTTTTACGTCCCTGTAACTTAGCGGTTCGGCAAAAGAGACCGATAGAATAAGTACTAGGCATACAAAGAATAAGCTCTGGGGTCAAATTGTTCGACCAACGTCGGTGCTCCAGCATGGCCACAGTCAAATGACTGAAACAAGTAAAAGAGTATATCAATATGCATAAATATGTTGTAGAAGGATCGTGACCACCCCCACTTGACTGAAAGTGGACTGACGCATTTAGATAATATAAAGAAACTGTGAACTGTCAGTAGATGACAGCGGTACAGTTAACGGCGTTGATCGTCCGTATTGGTTACTGCATCAGTTTAATATCGTAACTATATTTGGAGTAGTATGGAGTGCTTCTGTGTGAACAAATTAATTCTGCGAAAAGTTATTCTGGATAACCATATCCAAATAAATATTTGGGTAGCACGATACTTACACCCCGTTGTACAACGCTCCTCATAATAATAATAATTAATTCGTTTTATTGGCCACAAGGGCTAATATCAATTAAAAACATGTAAGGACAAAGACAGGACGAAGGTTACAAAAGGTTTTGTCCGAAATGGTATATTCAATATTAATTTCTTTATTGCCCACAAGTTGCTAAACATAGAGGGGACAAACAAGGACAGACAAAGTTAAGTCGATTACATCGACCCCAGTGCATAACTAGTACTTAATTTATCGACCCCGAAAGGATAAAAGGCAAAGTCGACCTCGGCTGAATTTGAACTCAGAACGTAACGGTAGACGAAATACCGCTAAGCATTTCGCCCGTCGTGCTAACGATTCTGCCAGCTCGTCGCCTTATAAATATTCAATATTATCTCGATAATAGCTCCATAACAGGCATGTAAAAACGCCAGTATTGTTATCAGCTACCATATGCCATCATATACAGCGGGGTTATTTCATGCGCTGGACATCCATGTGGAACTACTTTAGTGTATAGAATTTTTATAAAGATTCATACCACAAGGAAATAGAATAAACACTCTTTAATTACAAATTACATTTGTAATTGAGCCTGTTTATTTCATCTCCTTATTTTATGAATTTTTACGAGTTCATTTCCACTGCGTGACACCGTAGGCCAGTGTCTTTTACTATAGCTTAGGGCCGGCCAAAGCCTCGTGAGTGGATTTGGTAGGTGAAAACCGAAAGAAGCCCGTCGTATATGTAATAATTAAACAATAAAAGAATATACATACATACATACATACATACACACACACACACACGTATATATATATATATATATATATATATATATATATATATATATATATATATATATATATATATATATATATATATATATATATATATATATATATATATATATATATATATATACATATATATATACATACATATATATATGTGTATATATATATATATATATATGTATGTATGTATGTATGTATGTATGTATGTATGCACGTATGTATATTCTTTTATTGTTTAATTATTTTACTTGTTTCAGTCATTTCACTGTGACTATGAAGGATCACCACCTTTTAGTCGAAGGAATCGATCCGCGGACCCTTTTGCCGAACCGCTAATTTACGGGGACGTAAACACATCAACATCGGTTGTCAAGCGATGGTGGTGGGACACATAAAAAAACACACACACACACACACATACACACACAAACACACACACACACACATATATAGAGAGAGACTGTAGTAGAAGACACTTGCCCAAGGTGCTACGCAGTGGGACTGAGCCCTGAACCATGTGGTTGGGAAGTAGGCTTCTTACTACACAACCACGCCTGCGTCTGCCACGAGTGCGTGGCATGTATATATATAAATATATACATGCATAAATGTATGTATGTATATATATATATATATATATATATCCCCGTAAGTTGACGTTTCGACAAAAGTGAACGATATGCTTTAAAGAGATTAGGTCCTAGGGTTGATTTCTTCGACTAAAACCTTTCAAGGCGGTGCTCCAGCATGGCCGTTGTCAAATGACGGAAGCAAGTAAAGGAAATTCGTGTGAGAGCGTATGTTTTCGAGCATGTGTGTGTTCGCGTGAGCAGTGTTAGGTAAAATCCTCTAGTAAAGCTGCTTCCTAAAATATTTGTTTACACGAGGACAGGTCGTGATTCTGCAAACAGAAGTCGCTACTTGCTTCGTCAGCCAGCTTTGTCAGACAAGACAGCTGTAAATACACGCAATATTGCATCACAAGCACAAAGTGGCTTTTATTGACCAGCGTTCTGAACGAACAACATCTAAATCGAATTAGATAAAAACAAATTAAATCGCGTTCAACTTTCTTGTCTCTTTGCCCAGGCAAAAAAAAAAAATTCGCCTATTGAACTCTACAGAGTGATAATGTTCTAAAGCAGGAGTATTTAATGTCGGATTAAAAGGCAATGTGTTCCACCCGATTTAATCTGAATATAATGGCAAAATGCACTAAATAGGTAATAATCAACAAATTGCGATATTATACATTCCTGGGTGAGTGATCAGAGAGGAGCAATCAATACATTCATTAAGCACAGTAGTTTAATAAATTCTGTCTGACTGTCTGTCTCTCCTTCTTTCTTTCTCTCTCTCTATCTCTCTCTCTCTCTCTCTCTCTCTCTCTCTCTCTCTCTCTCTCTCTCTCTCTCTCTCTCTCTCTCTCTGAAGGTATGTATATATTTAAATACAGGTAAGGAAATAATTTTATTCTCAAATAATGTAGCACGAACAGGATAAGCTATCCATATTTTGCAGAAAATCTGGCCGGCAACCAGCCATGAGAATCGGATTTACATCCTTGTAATTGCGCGTCTAGTGCTTTACCATTAAGCTACATTGACCCATCGACAAATTCTTCTGCAAATTTGGGATATATAAATCTAGTTTTATAAGATGCTATCGGACTTTAAATTCAACTTACGTTGTAAATCAACAAAGTTTGCTTTAAAAGCGTTTTTCTACAAAATATGGTTAGTTTATTCTGTTCATGCTATATCATTGGGAACGAATTTGGTAGATGGAAACTGAAAGAAGCCCGTCGTATATACGTATATATGTATATATATACGGTACTAATGTGTTTACGTTCCTGTAACTTAGTGGCTCGGCACAGAATAAGTATCAGGCTTAAAAAATAAATACTGGAAAGTAAACTTTCTACCACACAACCCCGCCTACGCCTATAATCTATTTGGGTGAATCGGTTATATCGAACCCAGTGCTCAATTGGTACTTATTTTATTTACCCCGAAAGGATGAAATGCAAAATCAACTTCGTCAGAATTTGAACTCAGAACATGAAGACGGGGGAAATGCCGCCAAGCATTTTGGCCCGGTTCTACCAGCTCGCTTTATCAGTAAACAGGCTGCAGTTTCGAGCGACGAAAATTCTGACACCTTATTACAAATAAAATTTGAAGTTAAGTCAAAGGTCTTTGAGCGTTTCTGAATCGCTGTCTAATGTCTTCCACTTTAGTTTCAACAACCGATCTCAGATCAAAACACTTTCTATGCAAGTACATATCCGTAACTGTGATATTTATATTTCTCGGAAATTAGTACGATAAACGTTATGTTTAGCCTAATCTTGTCTTGGTATCCTGCAATGCTCGTTGCTTCAGTATGTGTGATACAAAAGGAAAATGTGTTTCTTTTGTAGCACGCAGACCTATAATAGTGTTGGTGTCGAGCAGCGAGACAGTGAATTTAGCACCTTGTTTTGGAGTAAGATTTTCGTGTGACTGAAGCATCGTTTGTAGAAATCACAGAGAGCTGTGCTTGGTAATGATCGGCAAGTTCTGAGTGTAATAACATATGTGCATATGAGTGCGATGTAAGGAGATTGTATGGGTATATATAATCTTTTGGTAGTATTTTAGAACGGACCGCAGAGGACCGGATCAAATATCGTTACACATTCTATCATTAGCTATAACGGCTCTAACGAATCTGATTGAAAACAAAAATTTTATCTGTATTTTATCTGCATTTTTCAAATTTCTAAATGGTAAATTACTAACGCTCTAAGACGTGTGTGTGTGTGTGTGTGTGTGTGTGTGTGTGTGTGTGTGTGTGTGTGTGTGTATATATATATTTGTGTGTGTGCGCGCACGCATCAAACTATCACATTAAACTTGTCCCATGTCAAATTTTCTCTGCTCAGACTGTCCTATACAGTAATCCCTCAACTTTCACAGATGTTACGTTCCAAAACCCGCCGCGATCGGTGAAAATCTGCAAAGTAGAAACAGTACTGTACTGTATATTTTAAAAAACTATTTTTATAACTTGTAAATACTTATTTTATTTAAAATGCAAAACAACATCATGGAATAAATCGACGTTAGCTTAAATAATAAACGGTGATGGGGGAATCGAGATAGGTGAACCGCGATATGGCGAGGTATTACTGTACTTAATACGTTTTATTTTATAAACCGTCATCATCCATTTAACGCTTTCTCTCCCGATCTAGCTGTGTAGTAAGGAGTTTGCTTTCCAACCAAATGACTCTGAGTCCAGTCTCACTGCACAGCATCTTGGTTAGGTGTCTACTACTATAGCCTATGGTCGACCAGAGCCTTTCCAATGGATTTGGTCGACAGAAACTGAAAGGAAGCCCATCGTATATATATATATATATATATAGAGAGAGAGAGAGAGAGAGAGAGATAGAGAGAGAGAGAGAGAGAGAGACAGAGAGACAGAGATGAATATGGCACTTAAGTTTAGGCACCACATTTAAGTATGGTATTATCCATACAATCTGAAAATAAGGTGATTAAAATCAAAATAAGCAACAAGGATATCCAAAGTACGATCGTTTCATGCTTTCTGTTGAAATGAAATTTCAGTAAATTTCTATATCTTTCTGCAGCTGAGGATTGCTCTGCATTTTACATTTGATGTAATGTTCACATTGCTTAATTAAATGGAGTTGCATGAAACGATCGTATTGCATTAACTT
>NC_068996.1:40962115-40962575 GCF_001194135.2 Octopus bimaculoides | reverse complement strand
TATATATATATTTATATATATATCGTCGTACATGTGTGTGTGCGTGTCTCTGTGTCTGTTCTTGTAACTAAGCACCGCTTCAAAAAGAACGTGTAATAATCTTTCATGGAATGTTAAAGCTCGAAGCACAGACACAAAGCTATAAATACACACACTCACACGCACAGGCACACACGAACACACATACACACATACATAGTACACAGTTATATACTATACATTACACAGGTGGCTATGCATGAACACTATATGTCTATAGCATATATATTAGTAAAACATTCCGCAATTCTTCATACCACCAAACTGCATAACCTTATATATCTCAATGTCTTCTACTTGAACTCTAAGTCACAGTGTGTGTATGTGAGAGAGAGAGAGCGTTTGCGTGTGTGTGAGAGAGAGCGTCTGTGTGTGTCTCCGTGTGTGTGTGTGTGTGTGTGTGTGTGTGTGTGTGTGTGTG
>NC_068996.1:40957738-40959684 GCF_001194135.2 Octopus bimaculoides | reverse complement strand
GCTCGGGAATACGGAAAGTCTTTGACGTTTATATATATATATATATATATTGTTTAATATTTATGTATACGTGTAGGTAACTGTGGATATATGAAGATAAACTCGTATATAAAAAGTGAGGCGCAAGAGCTGATTGCACTGAAAAATTGGTTCGCTGCTGCGCAACACTTTATCTACTCAAAACAAATTCACGCTCAAGAACTTATTGGACTCTCAGAACGCCTGCCTGAAATTACTGAGTTTAGGAATTGGTCTTACTCGCCCACGAGTTGACGTTTACAATATACATATTCGACTATACTTTTTGATGTCCTTCTCTATCGTTCGTCACAATGCACCTTCATTCTGCCCTTGGTTATGGCTGTCTTTACCATTTGGAAATAAACAATTTTATGTAGAATTGTTTTACTATGTCGTCTTCCCCTCATTCTGTGGATGTTTTGAGCGGCCTCTTTCTTTCTCTTGGTCACAATCCAACAACCGCATGGAACTGTCGGCACGCCTATAAACATTGTGATATGTCCGACTGGGCAGAATTTTCTGCATTCGGTATCCACTTATCCCACTCGCTAATTAACTCATTTTGGACATGCTTCTGCAATGATATTCCTATCTAACATCCTTCTGAACTATCCTGTATGGTATCGTCAACAATCACCGATCTTTTTTCTCTTTAGTGGCCCTCGTCTCGCGTATTGTAGAACGAATAGGATGATTGTTGAAGAGACTGGCACGCAAGGATTTGTCCAGTTGTGCCTTTTGTACATCTTTATTCGAAACAAATACTTTTCGTCCTACTCTTGCCCTGCGTGAGAATTTAGCGCTCATACTTCGGTAAATATTTATTGCTCGTCTTAAAATCCAGTTACTCCTTCACTTCCTCAATTTCCTCACTTTACAACATTATTCGGGCACCATTTATTTTGTTTTTATGCGATTTATTTTCAGACCTACAACTGCACTCTGAAAGTCCAGCTCTATCAGTCTGGGTTTTGGTTGATCTGAGGTTTCCCTGATGAATACGGTGTCGTCTGCAAAATGGGAGCTCATTGTTGAAGCTTGCAACACTTTTCTAGCCAATAAATCTGTTGGCTATTTGAAAGGGACGTGCGGTTAAAGAGCTTTGGTTTACACACGCATGTACACACAGCCACACACACACGCACACACACACACACACACACATAAACACGCACTCACACACATAAAACACACAGTATCAATACACATAAACGTACACTCGTGTGTATGAAGATATATGTATGTATGCTTGCATATACAAACATACATACACACGTACATATGTATATATATTATAACCATACATACATTCATACATACATGCATACATACATGCATAAATACATATACACATACATACAGGCATACATGCATACATAGATACATACATACATACATAAACACATACATAAATACATACATACACACATGCTTACATATTATGTTCGCACACACACATTCATAAAAGTGAAACAATATAAAAGAGAAAAACAAAGGGCAAAAGAGAAGATACATAATAAATTCTATTTACATGTATCACTATATTATGATTAGATTTATAAAATCATGCCCCCGATTCAAAATGTCGGTTCATTGATTAAGAAAAAATTAGAAACAAAGCAGACATCAAACATCCCGCACCGTTCTTCAGACGAAAAGAAATCCAGCCCTATGGCTATTATTTAGTAGAATCATTTACCGCGAAAGAAACAGCGTTCGTTTATTTTTTATGTATGTTTGAACGTCTTTTTACGTCAGCTGCCCCTGTTCGTTCGTTCGTTGGTTTCTGGGAGGGGGAACTGTCGTTCATTTACAATCATACTGTGTACTGTGGAATATAACTATGGATTTTTAGCGAACTATAAATTTATAGAGATAAAATATCTTTAATATCTTTAATATATACATATATATATATATATATA
>NC_068996.1:40957149-40957619 GCF_001194135.2 Octopus bimaculoides | reverse complement strand
ATATATAAATCCACAGATAGACAGACCGACCGACAGACAGACAAAGATAGGTAGGTAGGTAGGTAGGTAGGTATGTAGGTATAGATATAGCTATGAATATGCACACACACATATGTGTATACATATATACATATATATATATATATACGCACGTGGCCTGTGTGTTTTCTGTGCTCAGTTTATGTTCTGTTTCTTATTTTGTTCACGTTTTTTGCAACGTCCTGTACCCGGATATGCATCTATATATACATGTAGATGTAGGTATGTACATACATGTACGTATATATGCATATACTCACATATTTGTATTATTACATGATCGAACGCACGCGTCATCTTTGCAAGTAAGTTTTAACGTTATATTTCTGACGCGACTCTATCTATCTTTGTATCTTTCTCTCCCTCTCGTTCTTCCTTCTGTTGTTCTTCGACTCTACCCCTCACTACTATATATATATATATATATATAT
>NC_068996.1:40953440-40955430 GCF_001194135.2 Octopus bimaculoides | reverse complement strand
GAGAGAGAGAGAGAGAGAGAGAGAGAGAGAGAGAGAGAGAGAGCAATAAGAAAATGGAGTGGAATATGTGGTACTCATCAACTTGCAGACACTGTATTCAGTTGATTAATTTGTTTATTTTATGACTAAATTGACAAAAAACACAATGCAAGACACTTATGACATACATTGTCATATTAACAATTAAGACTTCAAATGTAATGGACACTTAGCAATTGGAGAAGGGACTAAATGTCCTTTAAGTTTGAAATCTTAATTGTTGATATGACATGGTATGTCATAAGTGTCTGTATATTGTGTTTTTTGTCAATTTAGTTATAAAATAAACAGATTAATCAATGGAATACAGTGTCTGCAAGTTGATGAGTACCTTATATTCCACTTCATTTTCTAATTGCTATATAAATTTAGGGTAAAAAAAACAACCTTTTACCCACTTATTGAACTTGGTATAATACTAGTGTAACAATAATTGGGTACCCTCCCAGCTGTATATTGGATGGATATTATCCCTTAGTGGGTTGGATCCTCAACCCCTAACTCTCTTGGATTATATATATATATATATATATATATATATATATATATATATGCATGTGTAAATGTATGTATGTATGACGTATACAGTATAAAAGTAATGCAGGCAGCTGGGCGCATGATAAACCGTATAGCCAAAATTTTGTCGTCTGTAATTGTTACTGTATTTGCTACAAGCACATATGTTGATATATTGCTAGAAATAAGAGTCAATACTCGTATAGCTGCGTAAAAGCACATTTATATATACTGACAGGGCAGACAACTGCCCCAAGAGCGAAGCAAAGCTAGAACGCTGGATTGTACAGTTTCATCTTATTGGAAATTGTCAACAATGTGCCTCCATTGCTTATGCGTATATATATATGTACCCGGTAGTTCTCGAGAAAGCGAGGCTTATTTCTTGGTTCCGTTCTCATAATTGTTCCGCTAAACCAATAAGAATAATATAAAGTATGTACCCTTTAAAACAATTTTTGTGCATTTACACAGGATTTTATTTTAGGAATTCCCAATAAGAATACCCAAATTGTGAAGTCGGTTATGTAATAATATGAAATTCGTTACCCGATAGTAAGAATTCAAAAAAAAAAGCCCAAAAAGGGCTTTAATATGTTCCCAAAGTATATAGAACTTCGGAGGAAATACTAATAAGGTGTGTATACTAAAATCGTGAAGCATGTTACGCAATAACAGGCTAATCAGATATGAGATAATAACAATTCAAAGTAAATAACTCTGTAAAGGGCTTTTGTGCGTTCTCAAAGAATATTACCCCCATGGGTGCTAGTGTTGCTATATTCGTGAATAAATCACTAACTGAAATAAGTGGATCTATTGTTTAGGAATATACTATTTAATTGTTTCAGGGTTGTACTGGATAAATTGCGAAAATAATTTTTATAGTTCAAAAAAGTAAGCATACTTAATTTGATTTCTACCAAATAATTTAGGAAAATGAATGGGTTATTTCCCTTTGCTATATATAAGGATCACTTCCAGGACGAATGGGTTATTTCCCTTGGCTTTTAAAATAAAATGTATTTGATATATATAAGGATCCCTTCCATGGCCCCTATTATCCACTTTTTCAACAACCTGAGTATGCCATGGGGTTTCCAGACATGAGTTCGACTCACGTGTCAAGTTTCATCAAAATCGATAAAACGATGTAGAAGGAGTTAGCTAACAACTCCACAAACACACCCACAGACAGAATTTCCCACATATGTAGTAGATATAAATGTAGGTGCGAAAGTGATAACTGGTTGATAACTGATGAAGAATTAGAGACGTTCTGTACTTGCCTCCCGTCTGGTTTTACACTCTGTATACGTTATGTCGTACGTTTATTTACCATACTTGTGCGTGTGTGTATGTGTGTATGTATGTGTGTATGTGTGAGTATGTGTGTGTGAGCATACATATATTATATATATATATATATATATAT
>NC_068996.1:40952026-40953430 GCF_001194135.2 Octopus bimaculoides | reverse complement strand
TATTCACACCACAGATACACACACTCACGAACATGTATGTGAATATATATCCATAAATACATACACATTCAACATGTAAACATAAGTTTATATATAGATACAAATGTATGGATGGAAAGATACGTGTGTGTGTGTGTGTGTGTGTGTACATATCCATGCTGATATGCCCCAGCATGGCCGAGAGTTTAATAACTGAGACAAGTAAAAGTTAAAGTGAAGCGACCAGTATACGGTCGTCTTTTGTTGTGCATAACATTAATTTAAGGCGTCCTAACCATGACCAACCCGTTTTAGTAAAAATCACAATATACTAAAAGCTAATAAAATAACCGTGACCTTCTTGTTACAAAAACGAGAGCGTTTGGACAATTGCGTTTTAGCATGGCTGCTATCACACGCCGACTGAGCGACAACACAGAGGCTTTAACAGTGATTCTTGGTGAGGAGTAATTGCCGCCAGCCTTTATACAGTCGTCATATATAATTGTTTATCTGCCAATAGCTGAAGTCTTTGTCTTAGCGCTATTGTAAAACGTTTGTAACAGTCTCTGTTACACCGCATTGAATTAATTACTTATGTCATTTGTCATTCTATGATCCTCGGTCTATTTTCTTCTTTCTTTCTCCTTTTCTCTCTCTTGGTCCAATTCATATATGCGCACATATATGCACACATATTGAACACATATGTAACTAAGGACTATGCAGAAATTTATTCACGTACACAACAAATACACGCCCATTCATGCAAACACCCAACAAACACATTTGTATACATTGCTTTAAATATTTCCGCATGTATGTGTGTGTGTGTGAATGTAGGTTTACATTTTTGTATTTAGTCAAAGTGCTCTTATGAGTTTGTGTGTAAATTTATATACCCATCTATATGAACACACAGCAAATATAGGCGTGGCTACGTGATAAGGACCTTGCTTCCCTACCAATGGTTCTGGGTTCAGTTCCACTGTGTAGCATCTTGGGGTAGTGTCCTGAACTCTAGCCCCGGGCCGATAGAAGCCTTGTGAGTGGATTTGGTAAAGTGAAACTGCAAGAATTCCGTCATGCACAAGTGTGTGTGTGTGTGTGTTTGTTTGCCCGCTACTCCCGATTGGCAACCGGTGTTGGAGTGTTTACGTCCCCGTCGGTTAGCGGTATGGCAAAAGTAATCGATAGAATAAGTATCGGGCTTAAATAAAATTTTCTGAGATCGATTCATTCGACTTCAAAAGTTGTTCGAGGCGGTGCCTCAGCTAGGCCGTAGTCTAATGACTGAAACAGGGTAAAAGGTGTATATATATATATATATATATATATAAGGTAGATAGATAAATAGATAGACAAATAGAAAGATAGATACATATATATATCGTATATGTGTGAGTGTGTATATATATATGTATA
>NC_068996.1:40948576-40950373 GCF_001194135.2 Octopus bimaculoides | reverse complement strand
ATATATATATATATATATATATACGTGTACATACATACGTATATACACACACTAACATATTTACACTCACATGTACACCACTCATTCATTCCTATATGTTATATGCAGGTGGCGTGCATTACACACCTTTTCCCTGCGCTACAAGATTTGCAAGTTTGTTCGTGCATATTACATTAAATGCACTAAGTTTCTCGCAAACATTCTCCGACGTAATTTCCTTAATAAATTATAGCCCCCGAGTATTCTTGTATAGCACAGATGATGTACGTATAGACGCTTTGCTTTAATTTGTCTTTCGCTTGCACATGGTTCGTTTCATGCATTTTCACATCGTCACATGCCATGTTCCAGTCTAACAATATTAAGTGCATTTTTCCCGCGGATCAACATTGTATTATTCTATAGCTACTAAGGCCATTATGTTACTTCGATACCCCCACCTATATTTATGTGCTGTTATTGTTTTAAACGTTTCTTCATTGACTCTCTTTGATAGCGTGAGTGTATTAAAGCGCGCGTATGATTGTACATATTAATTCATGTATGTATTTATGCATGTATGTATGTATGTATGTATGTATGTATGTATGTATGTATGTATGTGTGTGTGTATGTATGCATGTATGTATGTATACATGCATGTTTGTCTGTATGTATTCATGTATATACATACACACAAACACACATACACACATACACATATATATACATGTAAATATATATATGTGTATGTGTATGTATGTATATATATATATATATATATATATATATATATATATATATATATATATATATATATATATATATATATATAGTAATATACACATACACAAATATATACATATAAATATATATACGTACATACATACAGTTTTGCCTGAGTGTACGTATATGTATGAATAGATGTATATATGTACGTGTATAAATTTGTCTCCTTCCCTTTCTTTCTATATATATGTATATATACATACACACGCACACATATAGAGAAACACACACACACACACACACACACACACACATATATATATATATATACATATGCATAAATGTATATATGCATATATGTGTATATACATACACATAAATTTATGCACATCATGTATTATGGAATGACTACATATGTATAAATATGTATGGATGTATGTAAATACTCATGTTTGTATATATACATATACGTAGATATTCATATATATAAATACGAATATATATATATTAAATATATTGAAATATGAAATGGAAGTATCGTTAGTGTGATAAGGATTATCAACCACTGAAACTAGAGGTGAGTTATCTAACCTGTCCTTGAATTTCAGGTGTTTTAACATCCACGCTTTGAGAAAGTATTCTCCATCACGCTATATCGCAGCTTACTGAAAAATGC
This sequence comes from Octopus bimaculoides, assembly GCF_001194135.2. Taxonomy (NCBI): domain Eukaryota; kingdom Metazoa; phylum Mollusca; class Cephalopoda; order Octopoda; family Octopodidae; genus Octopus; species Octopus bimaculoides. The sequence goes on along the minus strand of NC_068996.1, from coordinate 40,948,989 downwards.
ACGAGTAATTACCTTCAATTGCTTATGTTCGATAAAGTTTTTATTAGATTAGCGCTGCTTAATGAAATGATCATATTTGAATTTATTTTTACGCATGCATTGCCGGGGCATATCTGCACATAGTTTTCAGGCTATATGCATATAAGTCGTGAAGTGATGACATGATTCATCTCCTATCCTGTTGTGATATGTATTGTTGATGAAGCACAAAAACAGCGAAACACCGATGCTCATCACTCCTGGATGGGATCTCGGGCGAGCTATCTCGCTTTTCCATGACTTTCAGGTGTTTAACATTAGGCGCTTTCAAATAATGTTTTCTACCACGCCAAATTGCAGCCTACCGGCAAATACGCTGTGTTGTACCTTCAGTATATGTGGCTGATAATGCTTATATATATATATATATATAT
>NC_068996.1:40946519-40947810 GCF_001194135.2 Octopus bimaculoides | reverse complement strand
ATATATATGGGAGAATGTACGAAAAAACAACAACAGACGAGGACAGGTGGTGTAAACAACAAAAGGATGTATTAGTATGACGCTCGGGAATACGGAAAGTCATATATATATATATATATATATATATATGCGTGTGTATATATATATGTGCGTATACGCGTGATACTTTGTGCATGTTGTATTTCTGCCAACAAAACACACGCATTGATTGTGTTTTCCTTTTTTCTTTTACTTCTTTGATTTCTGTCACATGACCTGCCCTCATCTGCTCTTCGTCTATCACATGACTGACTTCATTCGCACTACTACCGTCGCAGCACTTTTCTCACTCTTCTCAACATTGTTGACGGTACTTACTTTCCTCTTGCTCGAATTAAAATTATGAGTCTGGGTAGTTTGCGATGATTTCTTGTCCAATAAAATACTACTTTTCTTTTAAGAGTAACAAACCATGTCACTTAGAGCGTTGTAGTTCGCTTGACGCATTGTAGTACCGAAGAAGGAAAAGAAAAAAGTAAATAAGAAAGCTTCTAGCAATACGGAAAGTTTTACAAAAAACTTTATATTTCAGTCGCAAAAGTACATCCACAGCAGAAAGCAGTCTGGGAAATGTCTAGTTACACAGATTCCGATATTTTTCAGACTGCTTTCTTCCGAGAATGGGCTTTTATACCTGAAATATAATAGCTTTTGTAAAACTATTTCCATTGTTAGAACCTTCCTTTCTTTTTTCTCTATTCTAAACCATGTCTCTGTATAAATATTTCATTTATATCATTCGACCACAATAGCAAAAGCCAGTGACTCAGCTCAGAGGAAAACTCGGAGAAATAAATTACGGAAATTTATACCTTAATTTATGGAGGCATATAGCCTAGTGGTTAGAGCAGCGGACTCGCGGTCGAGGGATCGCGGGTTGGAATCTCAGACCGGGCGATGTGTGTGAGTTTATGAGCAAAACACCTGAGCTCCACGCGGCTCTAGCAGAATATATTGGTGGACTTCTTCAGACTCTTTCGCTACAACTTGCTCTCGTTCTTTCCTCCTGCATCTAGCAGCTCACCTGCGACGGACCAGCGTCTCGTCCAGGTGGGGAACCTATACACCAATGAAACCGAGAAACCGGCCCTTATGGGACAGGCACAGTTCCTCACAGGATTACTCATATTTGCGTGACACTTTGGGAAAGTGTCTTCTACTATAATCTCGAGCCGACCAAAGCCTTGTGAGTAGATTTGGTAGACGGAAACTGAAAGAAGCCTGTCGTATATATATATATATATATATATAT
>NC_068996.1:40942615-40945553 GCF_001194135.2 Octopus bimaculoides | reverse complement strand
TTATTATAGTCTGATGAGTAAAATGAAGAAACAGACGATAATTGTAATCAATTCGTTGCTATTATGTTAAACTGTCGTATGTCCAAATTTGGCCAAATGCGGTTTTTTTTTTTTTTTTTTTCAATATTTATTTTTGCTTGCAATATCCGGTTCTTTTAATCAAGCTATCTTATCTCCAGCTGCTTCAGATGCCAAGATATGAAAATTGTCAAAGTGTAATACAAGGGTTTTGCTATGGAATGGTGGAACTATTTTTTCGTTTTCTGAATAAGGAACGTTTTGGACTTACTGCACATATAACGATTAATGTAAACAAACCAATGTTTACCTTAGAAGCGCTGAAATGTGTATTGTGAGATACGAATAAGATAATAATTTATTTTCAAACGCAAAAGCGCTGATAGAACAGCAGAGACAGGGTAAAATAACCATACAAAGCGGGAAAATATGTCAGCAACAAGCCATGAAACTCGAACTCATATCCCTTTGATTACTTGTCAAGTGCTTTACCAATTAAGCTAAACTGTCCACAGACAAATTGACCCGCAATCAATAAGACAACTAGATATGGATTCGAAAAATATTTGTCTTCTATTTCTAGAATGCTCCAGCACTTTACATGTCTAGAGGCTCACTATTAACCTACATACAATATACATTAAATACAATGTTTGTATATATGTGTGCCTGTGTTTGGAGTGGAGCGTAGCAATTGCTAAATGAGAAGACAAGGTGTCTTCGACGTAGACCCTGAAGTGTGTTGGTGAATGAGTATATGTTCATCAGTTAGTTGTTTGGCCTTGTTTTCGATGAAGTTTGTAAAGTCTGTAACAGCATAATGCTTGATGCGTAACAACATACTCCCTAACATGGGAGCATTATTCCATTGTGTGTCTCCCTTCTGCTTTGTCAGATTCAACAACCGTAGAATTTAGAAGTATTTCTGATCTTAAAATGGAAAGCTAGTTTTCGGGGTACAGTTTATACTGTTATGAATGTGCGATTGTTAAAAATGTAACCGACGACTGTAAAGATCACTTTTGTTGAAACAGAAGGGTTTTGGCAGTGGTGCGCTCAAGACTGGAAATGATGGAGCACAATGGGTTTTTTTTTTAAATCTATGTAGTGGTTGTGTCCCCACTGATGAATTTTTGTGGGTTCAGGTCTCTTTTTATGAGGTTCGAAAACATATGTGTATGCATAAAGGTATATAACTCCTATAGATACTATTACAAAGAGCTTAGCGCTATTTCGCAACAATAAAATTGGAGTAACTCTCCTTTGTATATCCTTATAATACATATCTGATCTCTACCACCACTAATCTAGTAGTAATACTCTTTATTCTGGATTAGTGACAACTTTATTCTGGATTAGTGACAACTTTATTCTGGATTAGTGACCGTTGGTGGTCCACATAAAAATTTATTGTTAAATCCAAGTGCAATAGTTTTACAATACTCGAAATATTTCAACATAAATAAAATTCCTAATATTTAATTATAAAAATATAACTGAAATTTTTCTTAAGCATTTAATGGCTATGAGGGTCCACCCGAGTAAAATTAGCAATCAAAAGGATCCTTAAGTAAAAAAAAAAAAAAAAGTAGTTCGGGAAAAACTTGTTTAGAGCATTAGATAAAATGCCTTGCGATATTTCTTTAAGCACCCTGCGCTAACTTTGCTTCTGATTCCTTAGGATTCGATGAATAATGTATTGCTAATCAATTTTTATGATCAAATACCCACCCTCTTTCTACCCTTCTCTCTAGTTTCTCTCACTCGCGTTCCACCCCCGCCAGACATGCTTTCTCATTCTGAGTCGACTGGAATGGAAGTGACAGCGGTGTTCACATTTAGAAACTAACAATCATTCCATTAGTACAAAATGTTCTTAACAAGAAAGAAACTGATTAGTAAAATGACTATTTCTCCCCCCAAAAATATACGCACCCCAATCAGCAACCCAATTGATCACGAGGCTAGATATCGTAAGCCTTCACCCGAAGTAACTCCTTAATCAAAGCTGACCAAAGGAATGAATATCTTCACGTGTACCGTATTATTGAATTCTCTAATCGGGCTCATTTATACATGTTTTTTGTGACATGACGGAAAACAATTTGCGATAAATGCAGTGTATGAATCTCTAAAACAGTGGGGATCCATACACGCTGTAAAATTCATCGGTTTCCATTTAATATACGCAAATTCTTACTCATATTTGGAGCACGCCTTGCTTTGTTTGAATATCCAGATATACATTTATATCTGAATATATTTAAGTATGTGCACATGATCACACAAACACCATGTATGCGTTTTGTTTGTTCGCTGGTTCGCTACCAAATAGCGCTTGCGGGACGACTCCTTCAAAACGATGGGTGTTGAAACACCTGAAAGTCATAGACAGACAGGACAACTCGTCTCAGATAGAATTCGGAATCGCTGGATATCGATATTTCGCCATTGTATATAGTGTAGCAAGCATGTCGGCGTGAATGTTGTGGGCTAAAACGTTTTTCTGCAAGAAATTGATAGTATCACAATACCAAATTTCTCTCAGTTTGAAGGGCAGTCGCTGCTATTTACTGTCGAAGAGTCCTTTAAACAGTCACTCCGTCATAGCATCACTCCTTCATAGTCAGGCTATGAACTTTACAGCCCAACCTTTTGTGTGTGTGTGTGTGTGTGTGTGTGTGTGTGTGTGTATTATTATATATAGGGGTTTTAGTCCAATAAACCGCCCCAGGAAATTTTTTTAAAGCGTAGTATTCATTTTATCAGAAACTTTTGCTGAATCGCTAGATTACGGGAACATAAATACACCAACACCGGTTGTCAAACGATAATAGGGAACAAACGCAGACACAGAGACACACACATAGATACATTGTTATATATATATATATATATATATATATATATATATATATAT
>NC_068996.1:40940798-40942170 GCF_001194135.2 Octopus bimaculoides | reverse complement strand
GTGTGTGTGTGTGTGTGTGTGTGTGAGTGTGAGTGTGTGTGTGTTAGTGTGTGTGTGTGTCTTTGTGTCTCTGTTCCCCACCACCGATCAACAACAGATGTTGTAGCGTATACGTCACCGTACCAAACGTTTCAGCAAAGAGACTGACAGAAGTAATGGCAAAAATTTCTTGAAGGTGGTGCCCCAGCATGGCCGCAGTTTAATGACTAAAACAAGTAAATAATAAAAGATAAAAGCTGTATGGGTTTATAGTTACGTGTGCTTTTGTCTCTACGCTTGTGTACATTATTTTTTTCTATACGGCATGGGCTCAAAATCTCATACATTTAAACAGGAATACCTCGCGGTATTCATGTCTGACTGAGTTGTTATCCGACTGAGTTCCTCCAGGCCAGTTTACATCTTTGTATCATATGTAAACTAAGAAATAAGAAGCAGGCAGACCATTGGTATCGATATCATCGACAATATATTATGCAAAGAAATAATAATGATAATAATAATAAATATCCCTGAAGGCGTACCCCAGTTCGGCCGCAGTCGTCTAATGACTGAAACCAGTAAGAGAAGAATAAAGAGAAAGAGAGAGAAAGCGAGAGAGACAGACAGAAAGTGAGAGAGAGAAAAGAAAGCAATGTTTATGTACTACACGAACATAAGACGAACTGGCCTAAATTACTACCGAAGCAGAGTAGTCGCTCTCATAATACGTATACACGAACTGACACCGCATCATCAATTCGTTTCACAGAACTGATTTCTAAGCCACCAGCAAGAAACATTTCCCGTTTTCAGAAGAATTATTCCCTTTAGCTATTATATCTTTTCCTCTGAGTCAGTGGCAGGACAAGTATGGTTATTAGAAGCAGCATACGATAGTATGGTGTGTCAATCAAGAATATTGCTAATTGCATAATTTGCTTCCCTATTGACTCACAGACAATTCTGGCATATACCACCTGAAGCAGTCAGTTCAGATGTTTTCTATGTGTGCACTCGTGTATGTGTGTGCGTGTGCGTGTGTGTGCGTGCGTGTGTAGACACACATATGAACACATCTCTCTCTCTCTCTCTCTCTCACTATTTATATGTGCTTGCATATACAAATGTATGTGCATATATATATATATATTTATATATAAACATGTTTATTATTTCATACATTGCAATCCACGTATATAAAGACGAGCGCGCACACACACATACAACACACAGATACGCACACACGCACACGCGTACACACACATGCATGCTTATTATATACATCGATAAATGCTTATAAACACAAATATATGTACTTTTATCTGAATATTCATATGTATATATGTGTGTATACCTATAAATATACATCTACGTATATACATATATATAT
>NC_068996.1:40938667-40939837 GCF_001194135.2 Octopus bimaculoides | reverse complement strand
ATATATATATATATATATATATATATATATATATATATATATATATATATATATATACATACACATATATATATATGCATATATTTTTGCGCATACATACATATACATGCATACATACACACACACGTACATAAACACATACATACATACACACATGCATACATACCTGCATACATAAATGGATGCATTCATTCTTGCATACACACATGCATGCATCCATCCATACATACATACATACATACATACATATATACATATATAAAATAGATGCAATTCAAACGAAAGGAGAGAGACCACACATTACATGTTGGGAAGATTGTATATTTTTACTAAGAATTGTTGACCGGCTCTGCGTTACTCAGTCAATGTTTGCCAGACGCAAAAGTACGCTTCATTGTTCACGTACGATCGATTTAAATGTGACGCTGCTACTTGTCCTAAGAACAGTCAATTAGCAATGAATCTTGTATAAAGTTTCGTTCCTATTTATGAGATTGGTCACAAGATGGAGCCAATAGTTATGCACAACTCTATATTTACATATAAATAATCAGATAAATGTATATATATATATATATATTCACGCATTCAGAAGTATGTATCATTACATGTACATTAGTTCACCGTCTACTAGACGTCCGCTTGGTATAAAAATTAGTGTTGTATAATGCTGAATAGTTGTTGAATTGGAAACCAGCTCCAGCGAAGTAGATTAAAATGGAAATGCTTGCTTTCATTAGAAATTCCATTAGATACTGGGTGAGAGTTCAGTTAGAATCATTAAAACCTAAAAATGATGTTACATCTGATATGTATGATATATGTACATTAGGCGCTGGCGTGCCTGTGTGAGAAGAAGCTTGTTTCTCGACCACATGGTTCCAGGTTCACTCCCACTGCGTAGCACCTTGGGCAACTGTCTCCTACTACTACACTCTCGGGATGATTAAAGCTTGAGAGTGGATTTGGTATATATATATGTTTATATATAACGATGACCACTAACATATAGCATATAAACATATACATTAATCCCTTGAGATCTCATATTTTTTCTGAATCTTTCTGATTCTTTCAATGTGCTAGCTTCCTGGTAATAAATCGATATTAATTAATATCTGATTTTTAACCTGTTTTAATTTGGTTATATATATATATATATATATATAT
>NC_068996.1:40928310-40932609 GCF_001194135.2 Octopus bimaculoides | reverse complement strand
CTTCAGTATTGCTCTCACCCTGCGATAACTTTCTCTTTTGATCCTTTCCCTCATCACTGAATGCTTGATATTGTCCCCTTCAATTACCTCTAGGTATTTGTAGCTCTCCGCTGGTTCTAACTCTTTTATGACATTTTGCTGGTCAAGGTTCACATTAGATGTATTTGTCATTTTTCCTTTGATAAAGGTAGCTTTTGCACATTTATCAAGGCCAAATTGCATCCTGATGTCATCACTGAATTGTTTAACGACCGCTAGTAGGCCTTTGGGTTGTTGGTCATTTTTTACAAAGAGCTTTAAATCATCCATGTAAATGAGATGATTTATATTTTTATCAAATATTTTTTAACCATACTGTGCATCATTGAGCAATTTTGAGAGCGGTATTAGGGCTAGACAGAAGAGGAGTGGTGATAGTGAGCAATTTTGAGAGCGATTATTATTATTATTATTATTATTATTATTATTATTATTATTATTATTATTATTATTATTATTATTATTATTATTATTATCATCATCATTATTATTATTACTATTATTCAACTACTACTGTAGTTGAATAATATTCTTAAGGCCGCAATTTACTCACACGCAGCATCGTTCATGGCTTTGTCCTTAACTCAGTTCCTAACCAGATCGAAAACTGCTAATATTTTTGAAGAGGATTGGTCCCTAGCTATATTTTGGCATAAGAATTTAAGATTTGGTCCAGTAGAAAAAACTTTACATCAAAATTTGTAGCAACATAATAGGAAAGTAAGTAACGCCCCCAATCATGTTTCTATCTAAATAACATTTTTATTTTAAAAGTAAAACATATTTATCTTAGCTCCAATGATAGACGACCTCATAAACTATCTTTGAGCGGCCAAGCGTATGATAGTCGGAAGAGGTGAGATTTGGGCTGTAGGCATGGTGTTCCAGCACCTCAAAATCCAATGGTTAATGGTTTCAAAGGTTTGAGCGATCGTGTGTGGGCTTGCATTGTCATGCAACAACAAAACTTTCTTTGACAATCGGCTTCGGTGTTTGGTGCGAATTGCTGGCTTCAGTTTATTGGCCATCATAGCACTGTAACTCTCTCTCTCTCTCTCTCTCTCTCTATATATATATATATATATATATATATATATATATATATATATATATATATATATGCGCGGTGTGCGTATCTTTGATGTGTGTTAAAAAAAAATGAAGTTTCATTAGAGGATAACAAATTGCCAGAGATTAAGCCATGGGTGATAGAACTGAGCCTTATGCTCATAAAAAACTCCGAATTATGCTTAAAGACAATAAACCTAACTTTCTGAATGACCCCTCAGCTAAACTGATTTGTCTGTCTAAATCAGATATAGGGATTATTAGTAAGAACATTATTGATGGAGTATTGTCCATCCTTGAGTCTAAAATTAGATTAACCCTCTGGTCGGATACCAAAGAGGAAATTGGGTGGTTTAGCATTCAGAATTTAACAAAACCAATAAATTCTTACAACTAGATATAGAGAGTTATTATGCCACTATTAGCCCGATCGTTCTTAATAAAGCCCTGATTTATAGTATGAAAAACTTAGATATGTCCCGACGCAAATTAGATATACTCCCTGCGGCGGCGCGAGATACTTTAGTAGATTTTTGCCGTAAATTATGAAATAGGTCAGATAGAGAGAATGATTTATAGCGATGGGATCATCCGACTCTGCACAAATTACATAATTGGTATGAATACATATCCTTTCGTTAATCTAGTCTTCATTTCCGGAAATCGCGTGAGTTCTATATAGAGATGACGCTCTATTCTTCCTGGAAAGAAATCGTAATGTACAACTAGAAAGGCATATGAAATAATTCTTTAAACTTTTTAAGAATTTAGGACTCAACATTACTATAGAAAAAGATTATCGTCGAGTAAATTTCATTGACGCTATCTTCTGTCTTGATATTGGATTATTTGAGCCCTTTCATAAACCAAATTATAATATTAAGTATATAAATGTAGCATCCAACCATCAATCCTCAATAATAAAGGGATTAGTTAAGAATATTTCAGTAAGAATATTTAAGTTATCTGCTAATAAAGAAATCTTTGAATCACATGCACCATATTACAACACTGCATTAGCTAGGGCTGGATACCGAGAAAAAATTCAATACATACAAGACGCAGGTATACACAACTCTGCCAATTCTTCCTCCACTAATAATACACATTACACATCAATACAACGTTACAATAAACGAACAGTCTCAGATAGAAAATACAGGTCATGAAGAATTGGTCAGGGCAATAGACTACAAACCAAAACCCACAGACACACACACCACAATAATACTACTGCTCATAACACAATGAATTGTCCCAAACCTGTACGACACACCAGGACAAATAAACCAAACAACAAATGTAAGAATCATGATGTCCTCTGGTACGAGCTAATCCACAGTTCACATGTTTTGATGAAAATCGCTGGGGAATTTTTTGCTGCTTTAGACAAATGTTTCCCAAAATCAAAGATATGCCATGCTATTTTTAATTAATTTAGAACAGCATATGAACCGCATTAATAACAGTGAAATTAATCAACCGTTCAATAACCCAACTACAGGAACTGTAACTTATGACGTACGAACTAATCCCAGCTTGATAAATAGAAAGGGCAACAAACATACACATGAAAATCCCAACAAAGGAGATATAAACCAGAATGAAAAATACCCGCTGCAACCACATTCTGATAGTAGCAATAATAATAATATAGCCAACACGGTAGCAGTGTCGGAAAATGAAATCAGAACTACCACATATACACCTAATCTAATAAATTCTCATGCAGAGAAAAGTTAAAATGCTCATTGATGAACCTCTGTATGAATACAAATCTTGTATATAAATGTACCGTACACACAAGGGTGGGGACCGTACGTTTACATTGGGGCAACGGCTGATTCATTCAAGAATAGTAATCGCAGCCATGTCGCCAGTTTCAAGAAAATAAGGCGACTTAGGAAGATAAAATTAAATATGGTCTAACTTGGTCCATAATAAGGCACATACAACCATATAATATCCTTTCCAGGAGATGCAGACTCTACACGGAGGGATCCCTGTCTATTTTGTGTATCAATGAGAAGATCATTAGTAGAATTTCTGAGAGACTCTCAAGATGCTTACATGCTTCTTAATGCACTTTCGCACGATGCAGTAGGAATGAATCTGAGTAGCCGTTAACTAAATTAATAATCATAATTTACTTTAAGTTATGGATGAATTAAATTTAACTCTAACCGCTTCATTCTTATATTGCTGTGTGAGCGTGTGTACGCCAAACCACGTGAGTGCATATGCTTATATCTTCGTGGATGTTCATACGAGCGATTGTATGTGTTCTATACAACCTAAGCGAGAGCGTTTATATACCCATATCTTTTAACGGTTATATTTAATACTTTTTCGTTGTATTGCATATTTATTATTGATCTTCTATAGAAATGGAGCTACATCTCTTAATGTGCTGCTTTTCTATACACAAACTGAGAAGATATCTTGTAGAACAAGTTATTTTAACGAGGTACATTTTGTAATCACCTGAAAAGACACATCTACTCCGACGGATACTCCTAAACAACTTGTTAAATATCCTACCCGTGAGGGATCGATACTAGATGGATCGAAACAATTGTAGTGATTAATAAACGTTTTTGTATCTTCTATCTTCTGTCTCTCTCATTAATCAAATATAATACACACATACACACGTATATTAACTTCAGAGCCGCAGTCGGTGTGGGTATTTAAGCTCGCTCCCGTGGAAGGCTAATTGGGCTTGCAGCCCCAAACCAAACGGAACTAAACACCATCACTATAATATGTCTACAGTGAAGACATAAACCCGGTGGTGTTTGATCAGAGGTTAAGAACGGATGAGAATTAATTCTATAATGTAATTATTATATTGTTCCAGTACCAAGTTTAGTCCCAACTGTTGGCTTATTTGTCCCTAATTTCTTATCCCGACGTAAAATTAACGAAGCGGATGTCATTTATGTCTCGCTTGGTCTCTGACGTTATCTGACAAACGCCCACCAAGATGGCGTCCATCAGCCAAGATTTACGTGCTAGAAATAGCAGCCCAAATGCTTTAAAATCAGATCTCAATGCTGGATGTTCAAGAACCAACTGAAGGGTAAATTTTGAATCCCAGGATCATCTTGATTCCAAAAGGTGCAATATGTCTATGTAGACTGAGATGCAGAGGTCCCAGACGAACAGACAGAATTTCGCTTTCCTATATAT
>NC_068996.1:40926309-40928152 GCF_001194135.2 Octopus bimaculoides | reverse complement strand
ATATATTTATATATATATATATATTTATATATATATATATATCTGTAAAGATATGTGACACTTATTCACTAGCCATGAAAAAACTCCGAGTTTCCGATGCCCGGTTAGGGTTCCGCTCCAACCATCTCTTCGGTTATCCAGCTACCGGAGATTCTATTTGAAAAATAACCGTTATGGAAATAAAAACAAAGGGAAATAAGCAGGGGAAATAAACAAACATAAACATAAACAAAGGGAAATTACTGTGTGGTGTCAAAACCCGTCTAAATTTGCGTATATCATACACGCACGCACATATCTCAATGTGCGTACGTTTATATCTACATGCGCACGTATCCTCGCACATATAATGTTCCTTGTGCGTGTCTATAAGTACACGGAAAAAAGGTTTGGAGGGGAGAAAAAAACAGAAGAACTATATGCGGGAAAATACAAAAACCATTAACCTTATACCTATGTAAAAACCTAAAAATAATTTTAAATATATTATAATATCGAAATAAAAAAATAAAAAATAAAAATATAAGATTCAGGTAAAAAGTGAAAAAAGTGAAAGAGGTGAAAAAACTTAATATGGAAGCCTATCAGTGCCGCCCATCAGCACAAAATATTAAAAATATATATATAAAAAATATGTATATAAAGTATAAGAAATAATTATAGAGACACAAAAGAAAATATATGTAATAGGAAGCAAGTCCAATCTGTAGCATCAGGGGGACCAAAAACGTAGCAAATATTTAATCACATGTGGACATGATCCGAAGAGTTGAGTCTTTGAATTTAGACATGTGGTAGGGTCGAAGCTGCCTTTCCAGATAAGCCATCTTTCCATATCACACAGACCGCACCTTCCGCTGCCGCTGGTTTAGGGTTTGCACTTCGCTAAGATCTTCCAATGGATGTTGTAACCGTCACCCTTATCTCTTAAAGACCATATATGACTGGATAATTTTGTCGCTTTTCTTTTATCCCAGTGCCTAAAACTCAAAGTGTGATTATTGTATCTGGCCTTGAAATTACCCTCTGTGAGGCTCACGTATTTCTTCGTGGACACTGCGTTCTTAGTGGATACGGAATCTACGGTGGCTTCATAAATGATGGTTTCAGACATGCAAGCTCCATTTAGCGGGCACAAGTTCTTATCTCTGCATGAACAGCTGGCTTCATTTTTCGCCTTTTGTGTGTTGTGTGTGATTATATTCTTAAAATTAGCAGTTGAGCTGAAACTGATTTTTAAGTTATGTCTGTTGAAGATCTTCCTGTAATTATTGTTAACTGGAAAGTGTCTGTCTATCAATGCCAAGAAATATCTGCCTATGTTAAAGGTCACTTCAGGTGAGTAGGGGTGTGTGAACCAGATAATTTTCCTATTTCTATGCTTTCTCCTTTTTGCTACTGGACTGTTGGTAGGTGTATAGGTTATTCCTTCGTTAAAACCACTGTCTTTCAGAGCCTTATTATATACTGGGGCAACGCTTTTGAAAATGTCTTTATCGGAGGAGAGGCTAGATATTCTTTTACTAATGTTCTTAACTAAATTTCTAAACACTATGGGGGGATGGCAGGAACCCACATTTATGTAACTAAGTCTATCGTTGGGCTTCCTATAAGGTTTATAAATATTCTTATTAAGATCTAAGGACACATCTAGGTAGTCGACGACCGTCAGGTTGGTGTCTGTAGTTATACTAAGGCCGAAGGTTCTCATCAATTGGATAATATTCTTTCTGAATCTATCCTGTGCTGGTCCATACAGCATCGGTTGTTAAGCGTTGATGGGGAAACAAACAGACACACAAACACACATACACACATATATATACATATATATATATATATA
>NC_068996.1:40924913-40925541 GCF_001194135.2 Octopus bimaculoides | reverse complement strand
ATCTCTGTGTGTCTGTGTGTGTGTATGTGTAATCTACTGTAAAGTTGGACTGTTTAAGCTTAACGTTTGAATATGTATTAAAAGTTATTTCTTTATTCTTGCTTTTTCTTTCTTTAATTCCACCATGAAGATGTTCATTTATAGATAGACATAGAAAATTATTTTATTCAAAATTAAACCGTAAGTAGCTTCATTTTTGTTATTTCGCCAATTTTTCAAGTCTTGGCTGCAAAACAGATCTCTTTTCCAGATCACTCCGGCGAAGACAATTCACGTACCGTTTACCTTTTTCCTTCTTTTTTTTTTTTGATTATGTATCTAGGGTTACCATTTTTCTAATCTTCTGTTTTGTATAATCTTAAAGATGTTATTATGTAGTTGAAGGACATTTAGCTGTTCATCGATCACATAGCTTCCTAAGTTTGGCTCGTAAAATGGGTGTCATATGAGAGTATTATTCTTTTAGATTATTTTCGAATATCCATTGAGTAATCCTACAATGACGGTTCAAGTTTCGCATTTCCGATAGCAGCCTCCATTGATTTGCAATCCATTCTCTTTTCAGCTTCTGTTTATTTCTTTTTTTGTTTTTTTTTTGTTTCCAATGTGTGTGTGTGTGTGTGTGTGT
>NC_068996.1:40921141-40922053 GCF_001194135.2 Octopus bimaculoides | reverse complement strand
ATACTTCATACAATCTTTACTAGATGAATATTTTGGTTCTATGGAGCCGAGCAAGTTCAGAGCGACACATAGTAGTCCGGTGAAAATTACCCCCGTAAAATTATGGAACCGTCACATGGAATATAATGGCCAGCAACAATTAGTATTCGACCTTGGGAACACTAATTCTTATTGAAAACATTTATCAGCTTTGACTGACATTTTGAAACAATACTACTCAATTCACCACCAACATGATTATTGAAATTATTATCAAATTATATCACGTTATCATGGGTAATATTTCTCCCCACTTAAAAGTGAATGTTCCATTACAACAAACTAAACCATGAGAGAAATTCGGCGCTGGTCGTTGCGGAGATTAATTTCTCTTGATAGCGATATAAACAAGAGTGCATTTTGCACGAAATGTCAATATGAGGGTTTCTCTCGTGGTATCTATCACGGTTTTGTTTGTTCTAACAGAACATCCATGTTTAAGTGGGGATAAATATTACTCATCGGTAATATTTGTTCGGCAAAACCTCTCCAAGACGGTGCCCCAGCATGACTACAGGCAAATAACTAAAACAAGTAAAAGAAAGGCAAAAGTAAGATATCAGCCACCAAGAAAGTATTGCAAGTTCAGGAGATATTCCAGCCATTTTCGCAATCTCCAACATTCTCATATAAGCTGTATTGTCTTCACGCTGTCTTTCCAATATGCATATTGTGTAAGAAGGCGTTGTGGAGTTTAATGCTCACGCAGCTTTTTCTCACTATGAAACAACCATGCACTATTCCAATCTAGGCGAATCGTCAAACTTCATATAAACTCGCATGCATACATATATACGTACAAGCATGAACACGCACTGATATATATACAAGCATACATATATATATATATATATATATATATATATATATATA
>NC_068996.1:40916900-40920109 GCF_001194135.2 Octopus bimaculoides | reverse complement strand
ATATATATATATATATATATATATATATATATATACATACATACACACGTACATTCACACACAAGAATTACTGTTGGTTGATAATCAGTGGCCAAGTGTCTTCTACCATAGCCTCGGGCCGACCAAAGACTTCTGGGTGAATTTGGTAGACGGAAACTGAAATAAGTCTGTTGTATATATGTATAAATAGATGTTTTACTTGGGAATCAATTGTATGGTAAGCGGCGTGCCACACAGCCTCATATAACATCCATACATATATAATCATCGTCGTAGGCGTCGGCGGATGTCCGTTATAGGTCTAAGTTAACCGTTTTGTTCAAAAACCATCTCACTGAGGCTGGCATGTGATCTACAAAGCCTGCTCTTGATCTGCAGCAATGATGGCATCTGCTGCGTGTGAAGTTACTTGACGCAACGGAGAAGTGACGCTTTTCATGTGCTCTTTCGTATTCTTTCAGTTGCTTCTCCTCAATGGCTGGATTTACGAGCTGCAGTGACCAGTGCCATTCAATGCACCACAGAGCCTTCCTCTCTCTTGTTTCTGGGAAGGTGCTGGAGTTTTTCATGTCTCTTCAGCACATCCCTGTATCGCAACCTCTGACTACTAAGGCTCCTCATGCCCTGAAGCAATTCTGCATAGATTTCGGGAGTCTACCGCCCTCCTGCTACGATGAAATAGATAAGGACCGCTATTGTAATTCCGCAAGGTGAGCGCTGGACCTCTACATCAGGACTTTGAAGTACCTGCAGTAGAAAGCCATGCATTCTGTGCCATAGAGAACTGCAGCAATGGACACTTTTATCTTCGTATTGAGCATAATGTTATGCCAGTTTTACCAAATCTAGTAGCAAGGCCTTGGTCAGCCAGAGGTATGCAGTGGGAGCGAACCCGGACTCATGTGGTTAGGAATCAAACTACTTACAATACAGTTGCTATATATATATATTTTTTTTTTCTTAAGTTTCAGCTTAGAGCTGCGGCCATGCTGATGCACCTATATATATATATATATATATATATATATATATATATATATATATATATATATATATATAGAGAGAGAGAGAGAGAGAGAGAGAGAGAGAGAGAGGGGGGGGACATACATACAGACAGACAGACAAATAGATAGATAGATAGATAGGTAGATAGATAGATAGATAGATAGATAGATTGATAGATAGATAGATAGATAGATAGATAGATAGACAGATTAATGTATATGTATATCACAGATATACATATACATTTACAATCACACACACACACACACACACACATATATATATATCAATTTTTTTTTTCTCCGTGTTTTTCTCCTTGTCTCCGTATTCTTTCTGTTGAAGAGCGTAGCTCGAAACGTCAAAGACTTTCCGTATTCCCGAGCGTCATACTAATATATACTTTTGTTATTTACACCACCTGTCCTCGTCTGTTGTTATTTTTTGTATATTCTCCCATATATATATATATATATATATATATATATATATACACACACACTTGTATATGATTGCATGTATAAGTCACTGGAAGCAAAAGGTGAAATAATGCAAGGAAAGTATGATGATAAAATAGTGTACTATGAATATACAGAGGTAGCTAAAGAAATACAAATGAAAGATTTACCGAGACAAACAAAAACAAAAGAAGAATATCTGGAGTAAACAAAAAAAAGATACTTGAAGAAACAAATAAATGGAAAAAGCACATGCCTTTACTTCGTTTCTAGAACTGCTGAAAATATCTAGTAACAAAAGTTGTTTCAATTCCTAATCTATCATTATAAAAGTAAAATTCTGTATAATACAGTCCTACATACCCAATCCGTTGGAATATTTTTGATTAGAGATCATCTCGATCAAATCAGTCCTAGGGTTATAAGACAAGAACAGCTGAAGAAGTGGATTCACACAAAATTAAAAATACAACAATGCTTATTAAAATTGCTGCTAATGTGTGATGTCATAGAGAAAATGATAGAAAATATTGAAAAAATTTTCATAGCAAGTCAGTGAATGAAGGAAGAAAAAATTGTGAAAGAATATGAATAATGACGATGAAGAAAATAATACATAAAAAAATGCAAGAACGGTTTTAAGTAATTATGAAACCGACAGGGAAAAGATGAATGGAAAATGTTGATAAAAATGAGAAGACTCGATAAAAGAATAAATAAGAAATGAAAAGTAACGAACAGAAATAAATAAATAAATAAATAATGGAAAGAAAGGAGAAAGTAATAATGGAATAACTGAAGAGAAAATGAAAAAAGGAGATTATTTCAAAATACTCTCCGCCACTTAATCCTTGTTTCATTCCAAATTGTTTGCCATCAACATACAAATTGCCGGAAATTAAGTCTGTCTAAGATCTAGGACCGGTTTGGTGACCTGAAAAAAAAATATACAAAACAAAAATTACATAAATAAAAAATTTTATAAGTACTTATGTGTGTGTGTGTGTGTGTGTGTGTGTGTGTGTGTGTGTGTGTGTGTGTGTGTGTGTGTGTGTGTAAATTTACATACACAAACACACATAATATATGGGCACGCACTCATATATACTCCCACACACACAAGCACACATATACCTACACGCACATACATTCAGACAAATGCTAGTATGGATGCATGTAGGTATTTCAGTGAGCGTTTCATTATACTCGTGTGTGTCCAAATATAATACTTAGAGATACAGTTTATTTTTTAAGATTTATCCATTTCCTTTGTCATATTGTAGATATATATGTATGTATGTATATATGTGAGTGTGTATCTTTATGTGCATGTGCGTATGCGTGCATGAATAAATGCTTGTGCATGTTTGTGAATGTGTGTGTGTGTGTGCGTGTGCATATTATTTCATATTTATTTTTAATACCTTTCATTAATACCTCATCATTGTTATTAATGATCTTTAAATGTAATTCAGAAAATTTCATTTTTGTCCTTTTCTATTTTCTTTTATTTTCCTAGTTATATTGCGATCGCATATCTTTCGATTGTTTTCTTGGTATATTCTTGGTATATTTTTGTCGTTTGTTAATCTTGTAATTTTGGTTTACAGAAATCGATGATTTCTTTTACATACATACATGCATACATACGTAAATATATATATGTATATACATATATGTATATATGTATGTATATATATATACATATATGTATATACATATATATATATATATATATATATATATATA
>NC_068996.1:40910565-40916417 GCF_001194135.2 Octopus bimaculoides | reverse complement strand
AAAAAAAAAAAAAAAAAAAAAACTAATTTCTTAGCTGGAGATATGCCAATGGAAAAGAATCTCATTGAAGTTATTATCGCAAATAACGGCATCAACTGTTAATTGGAAACCAATAATGGAACATGAGTACACATGTATAGAAAAATATAACTAAACCCACACACAACAATGTGTTTATGAGTCTGAGAATGTGTGTGGATGTGTGTGTGGGCGCGCGCGCGTGTGTGTGTGTGAGTGCACGCACGCATCTTCGGTAGCATGTTACGTACCATTGAATTACTGGTGTTTCTTTCTTTTATTATTAGTTGATTTTTGTAGTAATTATAATAAAAGAAGTTCATAACTATATTGCTATTTGTAAAAAGAAGTCTCCAAAGCTGACTTAAGAAGTGTGTCTTGTTGAATTGGTCTAATAAGAGCCGAAGTATTTCCCTATCTGCCATTTCATTAACGTTTTTTTGTTTGAAAACCATAAACTTAGGCGTAGGAGTGGCTGTGTGGTAAGTAGCTTGCTTACCACAGCGTGCTGGCAGAGACGTTAGCACACCAGGCGAAATGCTTAGCGGTATTTCGTCTGTCTTTACGTTCTGAGTTCAAATTCCGCCGAGGTTGACTTTGCCTTTCATCCTTTCGAGGTTGATTAAATAAGTACCAGTTACGCACTGGGGTCGATATAATCGACTTAATCCATTTGTCTGTCCTTGTTTGTCCCCTCTGTGTGTAGCCCCGTGTGGGCAGTAAAGAATTAAGTAGCCTAGCGGTTCGGCAAAAAGAGTCCGATAGAATAAGAGTACTAGGCTTACAAAGAATAAGTCCTGGGATCGATTTGCTCGACTAAAGGCGATGCTCCAGCATGGCCACAGTCAAAACGACTGAAACAAGTAAACAAAGAGCTTCAGTATTCTGCGAGGCTTAATTCAATTTACTGAGTATTCTTTGGAATAATTTCCCATTCTCATAGACAATCTCTAATGATTCCAAACGCTTTTATTTTCTCCCTATGCAATATACTCTCTTTACTCTTTACTCTTTTACTTGTTTCAGTCATTTTGACTGCGGCCATGCTGGAGCACCGCCTTTAGTCGAGCAAATCGACCCCAGGACTTATTCTTTGGAAGCCTATTACTTATTCTATCGGTCTATTTGGCTGAACCGCTAGGTTACGGGGACGTAAACGCACCAGCATCGGTTGTGAAGCGATGTTGGGTGCACAAACATATACACCACATACATATATATACGACGGGCTTCTTTCAGTTTCCCTCTACCAAAACCACTCACAAGGCTTTGGTCGGCTCGAGGCTATAGTAGAAAGCACTTGCCCAAAATGCCACGCAGTGGGAATGAACCCGGAACCATGTGGTTGGTAAGCAAGCTACTTACCACACAATGAACTTTTTAATTTTCTTTTTTTTTTTTTTTTCTAGTATTAAGATTGCAGCTGGCAGAATCATTACCGTGCCGGACAAAATGCTTTACAGCATTTCGTCCGTCCTTACGCACCGAGCTCAAATTCCGCCGAGGTCGACTTTACTTTTCAACCTTCGGGGTCAATAACATAAGCGCCTGTTCGGCACTGCGATCGATGTCGTAATCAATTTACCCGCTCCCCTGAGTTTGATGTCCTCGTGCCAAAATTTAAAATCAATATCTTTTTTTATTTGTATTAAAGCAACGAGCTGACAGAATTGTTTTCGCGCCGGGCAAAATGCTTAGTGGCATTTCGTTCTTCTTCACGTTCTAATTTCAAATCCCATTGAGGTCGGCTTTACCTTTCATCTGTTTGAGATCGATTAAATGAGTACTGGGACCGATGTAATCGACTTGCCTCCTCCCACGAACTTGCTGTCTTTGTGCCAAAATTTGAAATCATTATTGTTATTTGTATTTATTCATTATTTTTTCTTCATTTTTTAGCATTCAACATTCATTATATTGGTACGTACCCGAATTATATACTTCCTATAGCTTAAATATAGTAATTATGTAAATTATGCTCGCCAACGCCTATCATATTTTTTTAACTTTTTCTATTTATCTGTAAACATAACCGCCGATTATGCTTCCCTGATAAGATCTAGTAAAGATTTTTAAAAATCCTAACGTATCTCCTTGCCTGTTAACAAAGATCACCCCTGTTTATCGAGAATATCATTTTTAATTCTATTTCTAATAGATTTCTTAAAATAATCTGTCGTTAACCTTTGAGAGCTGCGGACATATGACCCTATATTTTTCCCTATTTTTCTGCAACTAAGCGGCAAATGAAACCAGTTGTTTGCCTCTGAAAGCAAGAAACAAAGAAATACAAACCTGGGAAGAATTCTAAACTGGAGAAGTACAATTGAAACAGAGATTGAATGAGATTAATGAGAGGTGAAATATCAATATTAAATTAAGTACTCTGTGGAAACGATGTGAGATTCAGAAAGGAAGAAAGATGAAGAGAATATATAGATTTTCATCAAGATTTTCAACAAAGAAGCACTGAAACAAAATGCTTAAGCAAAAGCTCAAAGAATACGAAGATCTGAGAAGCGAAATAAGTGTTACCAGTAAAAATAAGCTGTTCATATCCATTGCGAAAACATTCTACAGAGAAATAGGAAAGGAGAAAATAACCATTGAAGACCCATCCCCTCGCATGGAAGAAATTGAAAACTTCTGGAAAAATATCTGGAGTAAGGAAAAGACTTACAATGGAAATGCAGACTGGATTAGAAACACAGAAGGATACTGCCAAAATTTACCAGAACAAGCATGGAAAGACATCGCAATAGCAGACCTAAGAATGACACTCTCAAAGGCTCATAAGTGCAAATCCCCTGGTAATGATAGGATACCAAATTTCTGGCTCGCCTCATTCCTCTGCACACACGAAAAGTTAATCCAGTTTTTCAATAAAATTATGAGAGATCCTACGAAAATACCTGACTGGTTAGCAAGAGGTATTACTTACCTGCTCCCGAAGAATAATGAAACCAAACTCCCCCAAAGCTATCAGCCCATAACATGTCCGTCTACTACGTATAAAATTTTAACATCCATCCTCGTGGAGAAAACATACAAATGTATGGCACAGAACGATATTTTCCCCACTGAACAAAAAGGGTGTAGACGAGGCTCATGTGGATGCAAAGACCAACTCTTAATCAATCGCATGATTCTTGAGAACGCAGAAATCTCAGTTCTGCATGGATTGATTATAAAAAGGCCTTTGACAGCACACTACATTCATAGATCTTGAAATCGCTGGATATCTTCAAAATTTCTCTAGTAATTTCAAACTTCCGGAAACACATCAGTGCAGAATACGAATCTCCAATTATAGCACTCTGATGGTGAACTAATTTCAAACAATATTAATATCAACTGTGGCATTTTCCATGGTGACTCACTTTCACCTTTAATTTTCTGCATAGCCCTAACACCCAATACAAGTGAACTTAACAGAACAGGGTATGGGTATAAAATCTACAGCAAAAAAAAATAAGCCATCTATTTTATGTGGATGACTTAAAAACTCTATGGCAAAGACGATAATGAGCTTGAAGGTCTTTTACGTATTATGGAAGCATTCAGTGATGACATCGGGATGGAATTTGGTCTTGATAAATGTGTCAAAGCCACTTTCCAGAAAGGGAAATTGAAGACCCCAAATTTAGTCATGTTATATGTTGACAGTTATAAAAGAACTCAATGAGTAACAAACTTACAAATACCTCGGAATAAATGAAGGCTCTGGCATTCAGCGTGCAAGTATTAAAGAGAAGATCAGGAAGGAATGCTACAGGAGAGTTCGAGCAATACTGAAATCTGAGCAAAATGCACGTGACAAGGTGTTAACTATAAATTCCTTAGCAGCTCCAGTTGTTACATGTAGCTATAATGTGTTGAACTGGAATAAAGAAAATTGACAGTAAAAAAACAGTAAGTTGCTGACTTGCAATAAGATGCAATACTCAAAGGAAAACGTGAATCGTCTTTACCTTCACAGAGCCCAAGGAGGTCGGGGCTTGATCCAATATAAAATCTCTTACAAAACCACCACAACTGGACTGGCCAAATGTCTTGAAACATCTAACGAGTGGATGCTTAAATTCGTTGAAAATTACGTGAGGTGTAAGAAGCTTCATTTTGTAGTGAAGGAGAGCAAAATATTTGCTAGTGATTTCATGCATGATATCCAGGCTGAGCAGCATGATGGAAGTGCAGCAACTGTTGTTGCAAAGAAGCTGAAATCAATGGCAAAGAAAAATCCATATGAACTAATGAATGATAGGTGGGAACAAAGACCATGACAGTGTCGATTTGTTTGACTTGAAACCCTTCGAGGCGGTGCCTCAGCATGGTCGCAGCCAATGACTGAAACATGTAAAAGATAAAAGATAAAAGATAAAAGATAAAAGATAAAAGAAATAAACTGTTTCTGCTTCTTTTATCGTCATTACCAGTTTGCGTATTCCTCAAAATAACTAATTTCATACTATCTCTCTCCATCCTATCGAACACATCAGTCTCTCCTTTCGTCACATATACATAAGACCGTTCACTAATCAGTCAGCTTTGCTTTCCAGGACGTTTACGCTTTAGAATTCAATCTTTGGACGTTATGGTTTTCTTTTTTTTTTTTCCATCTGACATTCATTTACTAATTTTTGCTTTTTACATAAACTATATCAATCTCAGCACATTTCAAAAGACTGTTAATATCATGGACATACAACTTTTCTCTGAACTTACACTACAAAAGTTATCTCACTCAAAACAAATGAGTAACTCAATAAGGAATTGACCTACATAAATGAATAGTGCCTAGAACAATTGTGTCTTCATAGTCGGTCCAGAGTTCAAAATGTGTTGTGAGATTTTAGATCAACATATGCACTTAAATATAAGCATACAAATCAAACATGTCTTCCACATAAGAACACGTGTATGAGTGTATATGCGTGCGTACTGTATCTGGCTCACTGTAAGTTTGTGTGCACGATACAAAAACAGAAATAAACACACACACACACACACACACACACACACACACACACACACACACACACACACACACACACACACACACACACACACACACACACACACACATACCTATGCGTATGTGTGTATGCATGTTTGAGTGGTGCTTGTATTCACTTCTGTACTATTATTAAATCAAATCTGACACGTGACAATTTCCGGATAAGTTTCTAGTATTTAAACACCTACATACATGCATACATAAGTATGTACGTATATATGTATATGCATATATATATGTGTGTGTGTGTATATATATATATATAATATATGTGTGTGTGTGTATGTGTGTGTGTGTGTGTGTGTGTATACGCACACATACATGTAGATATATATATATATATATATACACATACACACACACATATATATATGTCTATGTGTCTTTGCACGAGTGCGTTTTTTTTCTTTTTTGTTGAATGCATTTGCGTGGGCTGTGCGGATGTATATGCGTTTATATTCCTAAGATGGTATTTCTTCGTTTAGTTTCCTCTATATTTTTAAAGAATTTGTGTCTGTCATAATCGTTAACGCCGTCACTTTAATTACTATCATTTTAATTAATGTTGTTGTTCTTCATTTTGTTGTCTTCTTTTCTAAGATGACATGGGCCGAATTTTTTGCTTTTTTTTTTTTCAGTATCACACTGTTAATTTCGCTTATTCATTTTCTTAGCCCTTGTCATAATCTAGCTATTCACACTTACATACATACGTGTGTGTGTGTGTATGTGTATGTATATGTATATACGTATACATACGCATATACATATATCTATATATATATATATATATATATATATATATATATATATATAT
>NC_068996.1:40909568-40910552 GCF_001194135.2 Octopus bimaculoides | reverse complement strand
ATATAGAGAGAGAGAGAAAGATAGATAAATAGATAGATAGATAGATAGATAGATAGATAGATAGATAGATAGATAGATAGATAGATAGATAGATAGATAGACGGATAAATAGATAGATAGATAGATAGATAGATAGATAGATAGATAGAGAGAGAGAGAGAGAGAGAGAGAGACAGACAGACAGACAGACAGACAGACAGACAGACTGATAGACAGACACACAGACACACAGACACACAGACACACAGACAGACGGATGGACGGACGGACGGACGGACGGACGGACGGACTTGCATTTGTGTGTGTTTGTTCGTATGTATATTCATAAGTGTATGTACACTTTGGCTATACTCATACGTAACTTTCCACTCGCTGGGCATTTTGTTTTGTTTTCGTGTGAACTTGAACTCCTTAGGTAGGTGTAATAAATAAATTTCAGAAATAAAATGCATTTTAAATAATAAAGATATATCGATATATAAAAAGAAGTGCAAGCAAAACGAATAACTGTAACAAAAGCAGTGTAAAGAGTGGCTTTTTTAAAATATACTAAATCACTGACACCTCTCTCACAGGTGCAGAGGTTTCCAAGACTTTGTTTACCAGTCAATCTGTTAGAGTCGGTGGTAATTCAGGCTCTCAGGGTCTAAGAAATTGCGCGCGTGCGAGTATGTGTATGTATGTGTGTGTGTGAAGGCTCGTGAGCTAGTGGTCATATATAGTATGTTGGGTTGTAAGACTGCGTGGCGCGTTTTGTTCTGTGGCAATACACTTCACGTTGTTTCCGTCTACTCAACTGCAAATGGATAAACCTGCGATAGGAAAGCCTTGCGATCATGTGGAATGTTGAATGCTCACCCAGGCAGCCGCGTGCCACCATATGTAGATATACAATGTGTGTGTGTGTGTGTGTGTGTGTGTGCGTTTATGTGTAATATATGTATATATATATATATATATATATACATATATATATATATATAT
>NC_068996.1:40904882-40908081 GCF_001194135.2 Octopus bimaculoides | reverse complement strand
TATATATATAACACGAGCTTCTTTCACTTTTTGTCTACCAAAAACAATAAACACTCAAAAGAGTTTAGTTGGCTTGAGGCTATTGCAGAAGTCACTTGCCCAAGATGCTACGCAGTGGAGCTAAACCCGGAACCATGTAGATGGGGATTAAACTTCCTACTACACAACCACGCATGCGCTTATGCATATGCACTGGAATTTAAATGATCCTCGGTCGAAACACGAGGTGCTGTTTTGAAATCTAATCTAAAAGCTTATTAAAGTTGCATATATTAGTTTAAAGTTCTATCGAGGTCATTTTTCTTTATCCTGGACATCATACTGTATACACGTGAACCAACGCCACATCTTGGCAGTACAACCTGGGTACATTTTTACATTCTGCAATTCTGTCTACAGTTTCCACAGATGAATAAGCCATGGGATGTTCATTCTCTTTCATTCATACAGATACTTTGAATACTATATCTCCAGAACTTGCAAGATCCAGTGTATCTCACTTTCCCACGTATTTATTTGCATTTAGCATGCATACGTAGTTAGCGTGTATGCTGCACTTTCACTTTCAATATGTATTTACTTTCTCGGAGATGCTTTCAGTTCTGCCTTAGAACTTATTTGAAAAATGATGAGAATAATTTTAAAAATAAATTTTATATTCTATCTCTCACTTATTGACATTCTTTCTCACTTCTTATTTCTTCTTCATTTCATTATTTTAAATTATTTGTGCATAAATTACCTATGCTCAAAGTTTTTAGGCCAGAATACCTGGAACTGATATTATTGAATTCTTGTTTATTTAATAATTCTTTGAGTTTAATTTGTTGATATTCTTTGTTACATATAGAACCAATGAAATAGTGTTTTTTTTTTATAGATTTGGTTTTGTATTTTCACATAGCTTTATTTATTTTTTTTTTATTTTACTTGAATATTTACATTAACAGTTTCCCGTTTCGTTCCTCAAGTTTCGTTCGAGGGCAGGCGAGGTGCTACTCATAGTTACAAAATCAGAAGCATATACACACACACAAACACAAACACACACTCATAAACATACATGTGTGTATGTATGTATGTATATACTTAAGCGTATATACGTGCGTGTGTATGTGTGTGTACGCACGTGTGTATTTATGTATGTAGATAGATAGATAGTTAGACAGACAGACAGACAGACAGATAGACAGACAGACAGACAGACAGACAGACAGACAGACAGACAGACAGAGAAATAAGTGAAAGAGGCAAAGACATAACGAAGAAAGAGTAGTAGTTTGCACAAAATTATAAAAACAACTATAGCAATAGCGTCCTGAAGAAATGGAGTCAAAGAGAGGCTAGACGGACACGAACGAAGACAAGAAAGAATTTAAGCATGAACAAAGAAATAAAATGGAGAATGTGTTGTTCTTTTTTAGGGTTTTTCATCACTGTTTCTTTTCTTTTGTTTTTTAGAACATTTTTGTTCTTTTGTGGTAAAATGAGAATGAAGGAGGCGAAGAAAGAAATATGTAAAACGGAATAGAGAAACAAACAGGAAGGTTATGAAAATAATGAAAAATATTTAAAATGAAAATATTCTGAGATAAAACAAAATCAAGTATTGTTTGGTAAAAGGAGTTATCTATTTTCTATGTGTGTGTTTGTGCTGTAGATTTATGTTTATTCTTGACAAAAATGTATTTTTGCTATTATTTATTTTGCTTCGTCTATTATTGATTCGTTTTTCATGAATTACTCCGAAATTGTAAATAAAAAAATAAAGAAATTGAAATAATATAAAATGAATTTTTTAATGGAAAGAAAAGGGGATAAAAATAGAGTAAAAATGGAGGAGAAAAACTTAAATAGATACTTTTTTTTTTATATCTAATATATAAATAATCAAAAATTGAAATTCTACATCTTTCAAGGGAATTTGTATGTGCTAATACGTACTCTTTGTATGTTTCTCAGTAATAAAACGTATGAGAGATTCTATATGTGTGTATACAGGTAAACATACATATACATATATATTTACAGATACGCATATACATACATGCGTATATATATATATATATATATATATATATATATATATATATATGTGTGTGTGTGTGTGTGTGTGTGTGTGTGTGTGTGTGTGTGTATATATATATATATACATGCATACAAATATTTTATAAGTATGTATATAAATATATATGTTTGTATGTGTGTGGATGAGTGTATATATATAGAGATAGATAGATATACATCTATATATGCATATAAATGTGCATACGTATGCATATATGTTTGTATGTAAATGTTTACTTTATAATGGGCAGAGCACATCGTACAAGAAAAACTTTTGGAAGTCGATGAATTATTGGAACTTTTCAAATGAATTGTTTGTGAAAAGATGGAAGTCAAAGAGACTCGTCAACCATTATGACACTATGACACAGCACCAATTGCGAATATTGCCAGCATGCTTAAATGTGGTGTGAGAATATTTCTAAAGAAACGGTTAAGAACACTGAAGAATGGGCAGATGGTATAGACCGTATGTAAAGATAAAAGAACAATGAACAACAGAAATTTCGTCTCTTATTGTGCAACGATAATCTTTCTAACTATAGACTTCAACTGATATCTAGTAACTATTGGAAGTTTACTTTTAATGTAATGTGTACTAAATACGTGTAGTGTTGTGAAATAATAATCATTGTGGAGTAATTGGAGTGGTGGCGAGCGGCTTTATGGTTTGGGATGTTGGACTCGTGATCGTAAAATTGTGATTTCGATTCCTAGACAGGGCAATACGTTGTATTCTTGGCCGATAAAATTCATTTCACGTTACAACAGTCCACTCATCTGGCAAAAATCAATAATCCTGCAACAAACAGGCGTCTCGTCCAGGGGAAAATATATACGCCACAGAAACTGGTAAACTGGCCCAAGTAGTCTTGGGAAGAAGCTTTATCCTTATTTGGTATAGGTGTGCTTTTATTTTATTCAAATATCTCATATAATTGATATGTTCATTGCCGAATACAACAGCTGAGAATTAGGAATATTTCATATACGAGAACTTATGTGTTGACTATCAACAACTTACATTTCACGTTCCAATAAAGACATGTGTGCGTGTGTGTGTGTGTGTGTGTGTGTGTGTGTGTGTGTTAGATCCTAATTTCTTCACCTTCTGACCATAAAATGTCCAACG
>NC_068996.1:40902831-40904387 GCF_001194135.2 Octopus bimaculoides | reverse complement strand
ATATATATATTTATACATATATATATACATAGATATGTGTGTGTGCGCGCGCACATGAACATCTCAATACCGTGCATGTCATAAGGTCTGCAATTCTAGTGGAGGTCTCAAAAGACATTTTAAGATCTACAAAGATCAGAACTTAACTGCAGCTCTCGGTGATCCAATTCAGATATGCAATCTATGTGGGTGTCTTTTCAATACATTGTACGGTTTTAAAAGCCACATCAGACGTCATGGTGGATCTAAGGTGTAAGTACAGGAGGTGGTCAGACTATGAATAAGGAGTAGACAACCAGCATGTGTGTGGAGTACGGGGGGTACGTGTGTGTGTGTGTGTGTTTATCGCTTACGCATTGCGCGATTAATAACCTGGTATAGAACTCAGCGTACATATACTTCATAACAAAGCGTTAGTCGACTACAAAGTGGTAAGGAGAAAGAAAGATGTCAAAGTAATAAATGATTATCTTCATTAGCTTACAGCTGTTTCTGCTATAAGATGCACTGAACTCATAGTCGAGTGCCTGAGTAACACTTTATAGCATCATTGGAGCCTTGAATATGAAGAGCAATTGCATTGGGAAAACAATTACATTGATGCTTATATATATATATATATCATCATCATCATCAGCCATCTTTCTTTCTCTCCGTTGTAGTTGGGACATGAAAGACGTGTTTTTGTTTGTCTCCTGTCCTAGCTAGATTTACGCGTTCGCCACCACAACCTCGTTTAGGCTTAGCAGCCCTTCCTGTTTGTATTACCTATTTTGACCCTCCACAAAATCCTGAATTTTATTTTATTTGGTTTGCGGAAAGGGCATATTGTTGTTAAATGCTCGAAATACGAGACTAGTAATAGAGCCAACAACTGATAAAGGGTCGTTCTTTATGTTGTTCGTTTTGTTTTCCATTTGTGTCTTCCCTTGATCGAATCTTAATAATTCTGATGCGCACTCTATACTATCTGTTTTCCCTTTCCTTTTTCTCTCTTTTTCACTCTCTTATTCTTTTACCTTCTCTTCTCCCACTATTCTATCCTATTACTCTGTCACACTCTCTCACTCACCCCTCCTCCCTTGCTCACGTGGCTTCTACGTAACCATCGACCATGTTTCTTTCTTTCTCTCCGTTGTAACTGGAACAAGGATGATGTGTTTTTGTTTGTCTCCTGTCCTAGCTTGATTTACGCGTTCACCACCACAACCTCGTTTAAGCTTAGTAGCCCTTCCTGTTTTATTTATTTATTTATTTATTTATTTTTTCACTGTCCTGTTTGTGTTGCTTATTTTAACCCTCTGCAAAATGCCGAATTTTATTTAATTTGCTTTGCGAGAGCAACTGTTTTATCGAAAGTGTATATTGTTGTTAAATGCTCGAAATACGAGACTAGAAAATCAGCCAATAATTGATGAAGTGTCGTTTTTTATGTTGTTTGTTTTATTTTCCATTTGTGTCTTTCGTTGTTCGAAAAAATAGCTCATGTTCCATGTACTCGTGCTTCGTACTTCTATGCTGTACACGTTTTATGATTCCTATGCCTACATATGCTT
>NC_068996.1:40897459-40899300 GCF_001194135.2 Octopus bimaculoides | reverse complement strand
ATATATACATATATATATATAATTATTTAATCATAATCGTGATTAGAGGGAGAACTAACCGAAAACTCTGGAGTACTAAACCGAAAAAGAAAAACCGCCTGATGGGACTGATGCGTGCACCTTTTCATCCACACTTCACCTAACTGTTTGGGGAGTGCGATGGTCGACGACGGTAGCGGGCTTTAAATCGTACGTGAACAGCCTGCCATGGTTCTCGGCGGCGGACGCGAGGTTCAGCGGAAAGCCGATAGCGGCCACAGAAATACAGCAGACAACGTGCGGATGCTGAAATCGTTAATAGGTCGGTTTGGATGGTCTGCCTTATGAATTCAGTGTTTGTGCTAGAATTGTTTAGCGGCCTCTTGGCAAACGCCTATTGTAAATGGCAGCAGAATAAAAGAATCCCTAGTAATATTAGCCGAGGAGTAGTAATGTTGCTGATGAAGGACGCCGATAATGGAAACGAGCTCCAAACCTTTTGACTAATAACTCTACTAAATACAAAATTTATGATTTTGGGCAAAGTTTTAGCTAAAAGGCCATCCCTTGTCGTCTGTAGTCTGATCGGGGAAGCGCAAACGTGCGCAGTCACGAATAGGTCTATCCGTGACAACCTCCAAGTTATAGGATATATCATAGAGAGGGAGAGATCGAAAGCCCTTAATCAATTTGGATCAATCTAGCTCATTCAATATGGTCGACTATCGTTACTTGGAGACCGTCCTGAAATCGGTAGGGTTTGGACCAGTCTTGAGAAGCTGAACCACTGCAATGCACAGCGGTAGCTGCTCGGTTTACAAAGGAAACAGCTATCTAACGGGACCTTTTCGTATCGCACGTTCAGTCTATTAGGGCTGACACTTCTCTACATGCTGGCTCTCGGGCCCTTTCTGCGGAAATTAGAAGAGTTAGTTAGTATCCCTTTCAAACTTGGACACGAAAGGCAAGTGTCGTAGTACGCAGACGACGTCACCGCCATAATGTCGGACGCCTCCGAAGTGGAGAGGTCGGGATCATTCTAATGGAATATGAGTTGGTGGTAGGAACCAAAAACCAATGGGTAGGCTTGCAGCCGGACACCTAAAGAGGCAAGTCTATGGTGTGGGACGGCGTGTGGATGCTGAACTTAGGAACCAATTAAACTGTTCGGTGTCTGGTTCAGTTTCGGCCTCCTGGTTAACAAGAACTGGATGGCCCATCTTATTCAGAAATAGATTGAGAAGAAACTGTCACTGCGAGGTGTGTTAGAGTTGGCGAATGTCTACATCATGTCCGTTACGATAAGTCGCATGAAGGTCGTACATTTTCCTGGCTAAAGCTGCATCGGGTTGGAACGTTGCTCTTTATTTTCTTGTGCAAAGGACACGTTCCAACAGTCAGGCGGTCAGTCTGCTGCTAGAGCTTCTGCGTGGCGGCTTATTCATACCGTGGCTGCTGATGCAACGATTCATAGACGGTGAACGTGCGTGAATTCCGTTTGTGAGGCACATTTCTGCAGCTTGTTACCTTGACTGAGCTCCACATGAGCAGGCTGTTGATCGAACCACTGGGAATCTCATCGTCGTAACAAATGGAGTATATATGCATGTGTGTCTGTGCGTCTGTGTTTGTCTCCCCACCATCGCTTGACAACCGATGCTGTTGTGTTTACGACCCCGTAACTTAGCAGTTCCGAAAAAAGAGACCCATAGAATAATAAGTACTAGGCTTACAAAGAATAAGTCCTGGGGTCGATTTGCTCGACTAAAGGCGGTGCTCCAGCATGGCCGCAATCAAATGACTGAAACAAGTAAAAGAGTAAAAGAGTATATATATGTTTGTATATATACATATATATATAT
>NC_068996.1:40894519-40896936 GCF_001194135.2 Octopus bimaculoides | reverse complement strand
TGTGTGTGTGTGTGTGTGTGTGTGTGTGTGTCTGTGCTACCCCCACGCCATTGCTTGACAACCGATGTTGCTTTGTTTCCGTCCCAGATATTTAGCAGTTCTGCAAGAGTGAGCGATATAATAAATATTAGGCGTACAAAGTATAAGTCCTGGGGTCGCTTTCCTTGTCTAAAGGCAGTGCTCCAGCATGGCCGCAGTCAAATGACTGAAACAAATAAAAGGATAATATATATATATATGATATATGTACATACATACATTTATATATATATATTTATATATATATATAAATATATATTTATAAATATATATATAAATATATTTGTATATATATATATATATATTTATATATACATGTATATATATTGACATGCATACGAGCAGACGCACTCTATCGTGCGCATTTTATATTGTCACATAGTCGAGCTGCACTAAAGTACATTCACACACACACACACACACTCACACACACACGCATACACACACACACACACACACACTCGTACACTCATTCACCTTTGTCTTCTTTCGTTTTGTAATGACATTCGGTATCCATATTTTATTTTATTTTAATTTTATTATTTGATTTTGTTACTTTTTTAAAGACATGTATATAGAAACATACACTAGCATACACATATATGTGCGTGTGTGTGTGAGTCTGTGTGTGTGTGTGTGTGTGTGTGTGTGTGTCTGTGTGTGTGTGTGTGTACACGATTGATAAAATTCAAACAGAAAATACACATACAAATCTAGTGTTCATATACGCGCAAATACACTTTTCTGAGTGTGTGTTTTTGCTTTTGTGTATGTGTGTGTGTGTGTGTGTGTTTATATGTGAGTATGCGTTTATATGTGTGTGCATGATTTTATTATTTCCATTTCTTTTTATTATTACTTTTTGTTTTCTTTCTTTTTTACTGCTACGCGTGTTCATTTTAGTGCTGCTGGTAGAAAATATTTTTACAAAAAGTGCAATTTCTCTTCCAAAATCTATGAGTTTTTGGAATTGAAACTCAAATTGAATGTTGAAATGTAAATTCTTCGGAGATTTCTTAAGAATTGGTTTTGAGGAATTTTGACATCATTTAAGAAACGTCAAGTTGAATGTATAAATAAATAAAGAAATAAAGAAATAAAGTTTGTTTTAATATAACGGATGTAGAAGAAGAAGAAGAAGAAGAAGAAGAAGAAGAAGAAGAAGAAGAAGAAGAAGAAGAAGAAGAAGAAGAAGAAGAAACAGGAGGAGGAGGAGGCGAAGAGGAGGAGGATGACGACGACGACGGCGGCGGTGAAATTAGTAAAAGAAGTAAAAAGAAGAGAAAGAAAACAGAAAAGGTACATGAGAAGACAAAGATGTAAAAGAAAACAAGAAAGAAAGAAAGAAAGAAAGAAAGAAAGAAAGAAAGAAAGAAAGAAAGAAAGAGAGAGAGAAAGAGAGAAAGAAAGAAAGAGAGAAAGAGAGAAAGAAGAAGAAGAAGAAGAAGAAGAAGAAGAAGAAGAAGAAGAAGAAGAAGAAGAAGAAGAAGAAGAATATGAAGTAGTTGAGGATGCTGATGATGATGATTATAACGTTGATGATGATGAGAATACTAATAAAATGGATGAAGTTGAAAAAGAAGAACAATATTCAAATTTTAAAATACAGAAATCTATTCAAATCAATGGAATTTCATTTGCTTCATTTCCATAAGCTGGTTTCATTCTTTTCCTTTTCAACTTCAATTCTTCTTCTTCTTCTTCTTCTTCTTCTTCTTCTTCTTCTTCTTCTTCTTTTTCTTCTTCTTCTTCTTCTTCTTCTTCTTCTTCTTCTTCTTCTTCTTCACCTCCTCCTCCTTTTTCTTCTTCTTCTTCTTCTTCTTCTTCTTCTTCTTATTATTATTATTATTATTATTATTATTATTATTGTTATTATTATTATTATTATTATTATTCACCTCCTCCTCCTTCTTCTACACCCCTCCTCCCCTTCTTCTACACTCCTCCTCCCTCTTCTCCTTCCCTTCATCACACACCCCTCCTCCTGATCCCCTTTATCCTCTTTCTTAATCTCCTCTTCTTCTTATAACTACTACTACTGCTAATACTACTACTTTTATTATTATTATTATTATTATTATTATTATTATTATTATTATTATTATCATTATTATTATTATCATTATTATTATCATTATTATTATTATCATGATGATGATGATTCTTCTTCTTCTTCTTCTTCTTCTTATTATTATTATTATTATCATCATCATCATTATTATTATTATTATCATGATGATTATTATTATTATTATTATTATTATTATTATTATTATTATTATTATTATCATTATTATTATTATCATGATGATGATGATGATTATTATTATTATTATTATTATTATTATTATTATTATTATTATTATTATTATTATTAT
>NC_068996.1:40892502-40893588 GCF_001194135.2 Octopus bimaculoides | reverse complement strand
ACTTACAAAGCATTTACTAAAATAGCATTGTTTTACAACAACTTGTTCCGTGGGAAAGAAACGAAAACACACACAATCACACACACACACACACAATCACACACA
Source organism: Octopus bimaculoides (assembly GCF_001194135.2). Lineage (NCBI taxonomy): Eukaryota > Metazoa > Mollusca > Cephalopoda > Octopoda > Octopodidae > Octopus > Octopus bimaculoides. Next base: position 40,893,483 of record NC_068996.1, on the reverse strand, counting down.
CACACACACACACACAAATAATCACCCTTACACACACAAAGTATTTTCACTTCCTGGAGAGAAAAGTAAATATAGACTGTTTAGTGAAACAGCAATCTTAAGGTCATTTAGGTTTGATCATATCTTCAATAGCTGATTTCTCAACAGCTCCAATCAGCTTCTCTTATTAAGGCATCGACCAAGGAACTACATTTAAAAGATTTGTGATTTAATTTTCTGTGCAATGATATTCAAATGAAGTGGGTATTTTCATTTTTATTTATTTCTTCTTTCTTTGATTAAAACTGTAAGGAAATTCATATATAGGGTCAGTGTTTGTAAAGTCAATAGCAAAAATACAATTTAAAGTAATTTGGGGAATAGAATCCATTGCAAAATGTGAAATAAATAAGGGATCTGTATTTCTAAATGCTTACAGTAATATGTTTTATGGTTTTGCTGAGACTTCGATCTTGGAGATACGATAGGGTCAAAGTTATCCTCTAACCGGACAATTCACCTAAATGTCTGTAGCGGAGTAGCTTCTACTGAAGAAGTCCAAGGGTCAGGTGGTGGTGTTAAACTAGTTAATGGATTAAGTATACCACCCAGAAGAGGTACACAAAACCAGCGAGATTTTTAAATGTTCCAATTTTGCAAATATCATTCAATGCAAAACTACCGCAGATAACACTTACTGAAGATGCGGTGCAGTGAAATGGAACCCGAAACTCTACGATTGTTTTTGTTGGTGGTGAAACCTTTAATGTGTGTATGCGTTTCTGGTAATGTAGTTGTTGCTTTTCTTGTGGAAGATATTGTATTTGTTATTGTTGTGGCTTTTGCTATCATTGTGATTGTTGCGGTCATTATTGTTGTATTTTCCCCTTGTTATTCTACTTCTTACGTGTTGACTGATTTGTACGGATAGTTGCGTTTCCACACAGCCAAACGTGTAATCTTTGGTGAGCATCAGTTTTTTTTTTTTTTTTTTTTTTTTTT
>NC_068996.1:40889754-40892477 GCF_001194135.2 Octopus bimaculoides | reverse complement strand
GTTTTTTTTTTTTTTTGTTTTTTTTTGCTTCGCCAATTCCTCTTCTGCTTTGATTATCACTCCAGTCACTGGTACTTACCGGAAGATTTCTGGTAATGCTAGATACTTGTCGTTCCATGAAATCGATAGATTATTATTATTATTTTTTTGGTGGGGGGGCAGGGCTTTTTTGTATGTTCGTAGTGGAAGATGTTGGTGTTATTATTGCTGCTTTTGCTGCTGCTGCTTTTGTTGCTTATGCTGCTTTTGCTGCTGCTGCTACTTTTGCTGTTGCTGCTACGATTGTAACTTGTGATTACAGCCGTCGCGAATTCGGTAGCAGCGATGGAGTGCCACTCTCTGCTCTCACCTTCCCCCCATTGTTTAGCAGAACGATTTGAGGGAGTCTTTTTTCGACAAACGTAGCCTTCGGCTTTTATATCTGTGGCAACAGCCTGCATTTACTCATACTCAGAAATTAATATTACCGAGATTTCCAGAAAGATCCACCTTCCAGTGCAACTAATACTTGTAAGTCAGTGATGTTCCAGTTTGTTCCTACCGGAGAAAGAGATTAGTTCTGTACACCTCCCACATTCTAAGATAGCCATCAAACTCGTCCGCTCCACTTAAGGTGACACGGTGGAGACCTTGACATTGGCCACCTGATCTCTTATTTACAATAGAATCTGAACGAATTCTCGGTATGTGTAGCCATTGTTTAGATTTTCAACTGGTTTGTGGAAATGGCTGCAATCGTCCTATATTATCTTCTCTCCATACATATACTATTGTTAGCCATGCATTTTCCAGACATTTTTCATGCCGATTGTTTCGTCTTGCTGTTTTACGCGTTTATTGATGATGTTCGATGTTTTTTTTTTTTGGGGGGGGGGGGGGTCTTAGTTCTTTCAGATATTATTCTCGCTTTGGTGTGTTATTTACTTCTTCGACAGGAAGTGACATAACTTCAGTGGTTACAATCTTACTTGAAATTTTTCTTTCAATGCTTCTCCATTGGTTTGTTGCATGAAAAAGATGCCTTTTTTATTGTTTTGCCATTAATACTCTTTTTATTTGCGTTATTTTCCTGGTGGCTGTAGTAGTAGTAGTAGTAGTAGTAGTAGTAGTAGTAGTAGTAGTAGTAGTAGTAGTAGTAGTAGTAGTAGTAGTAGTAGTAGTTGCTGTTGTTGTTGAGCTCTTGCTGCTGCTGAAACCACTGTTACAAGTTTCAAGTTACAACTTGAAACTTTGTTGTGGCGTCAATGCAGCAATAGATGTCGATACGGCTATGGAGGTTAAAACCTGAAATTTGTTTTCGTCATCAAAGCTGAACGTTCGTCTTCTGTCTTAATGTTACCCGACACTTCACTCTCACTTCCGTCTGCTGCTATGGACATTTATGATGGCATTCTTAGCATAATAATGATGTAAAATATAGCAGATATTTCAAAAACCTTTTGGCAGAGAATTACTGACGCTAGAACAGAATTATTAAAAGTGACATAATTTTTTTATTTTAAATATGCTCTCCAAACACAAAATTTTATTCAAAAACATATTACTCTGGGTTTAAGATAATCACGATTCCAAATTTCTTTCTTTTATTTATTTATTTCTCTTTTTCTTTCTTTTTTATTCATTTATACATTTATTTTTACATCGCCATCTTCTAACCTTCCGGTGGACTAACAAATATTCGCTTCACTCACAAAACTTACAAATGCAATTATCCACACACCTCCCTTTTTCTTCTTTTTTGTCGATGACGTTTCTTTCTGTAGTACCATAACAGCGGGAGAGAAAATTTGAAAAAGAGCCCGTAGTCATTTAAATCAGTTACAGTATCTGATTGACAATAATATTTTACATACTCATACCGTAGAATAGAATGGATGCTCTTGCTTTTATTACTTTAGAAAAGAAATGTGACTAAATATCACCAGGCGTTGTCAATCTAATACTATTCATTATGATATTTATGATTTTATAATTTTATTCATTATGACTTTATGACTTTACGATTATTGACTTCATTCATTATGACTTTATTTATTATTTATTATGGCGCTATCTCACATATATAGAAAGCTGGGATATCGTCGGTAACTAATCTAACCGTAAACGACATTTCCTTACTGACATTTTGACTTCGTTAAAAAAAATACTATTTGAATGAATATTAAATAAAACGCCTACGCTTCTATTCTTATACGTGCTTTAATCATTTGGCCGTGGCCAGGCTAGAGCACTTGCAGCGTTAGCCAATCAAATCTCATCCAGGTTTATTTTAAGTCTGGTGCCTATTCTATCGCTTCTTATAGCCGAACCGCTTAGTTATTGGCACGCAAACAAACTGATACAACACACACACATACGCACACACAAAATGCGCGCGCGCGCGAAGATATACACATAGCGGTAGTCTGTCGAGAGCGAGAAAGGCGGTTATGCAAACTTCTTGCTGAACCATCTGCACAGATGATTTGTTTGTTATGATCAAATGTTTTGTACTTAGTATTAGCTCATGTTTATACTCGACATTTCTATCGAATCGGCATTGCTTACGCAGGTATACAGTGTGCCACACGTCAGATGTCGAAGTTATTGCTATGAAGCGCCAACCAGCAAGCACACTATCGAAATCCCAGTCTTGAGTGCAGTACCTTAAACACTAGGCCACGCATCACACACACACACACACACACACACACACACACACACACACACACACACACACACAC
>NC_068996.1:40886856-40889676 GCF_001194135.2 Octopus bimaculoides | reverse complement strand
CACACACACGTTTGTGTATTTGTTTTGTAAGTTTCTTGATGCGAAATATCGTGTGTCGAAACAGATATTATTATACACGCACTATTCATTTGATCTTCACTTTAGCTTTGCCGAGATCGACTTTGCCTTTCATCCTTTCGGAGTCGATAAATTAAGTATCAATGAAACACTGGGATCTATGTAATCGATTAGTCCCCTCTCTCTAAATTTCAGGCCATGCGCCTTCAATAGAAATGATTATCGTTAACATTGGTTTATTTGTCAAAGCAACTTTCTGTCTCAGTCTAGGCAAAACAAGAGAAGGCCCGTGTGTCAGAAAGTCGTTGAAAGGGTCACAAAATGTGTGATGAAAGAACTTTGACAAATAAACTAAGGAATAATAATAATTAATCATTCCGACACGTGTTACTGCTGAATAAGTTGATATATTAGTTTTATGCATTTAATCGACTTATTAATCGGTTACTACAATTAATTCAACTTTACCCTTTTACTTGTTTCAGTCATTTGATTGCGGCCATAGTAGAAGACACTTGCCCAAGGTATCACGCAGTGGGACTGAACCCGAAACTATGTGGTTGGTGAGCAAGCTACTTACCACACAGCCACCACATTTCAGTTCAATGATTGGCAATCCTATACCCATTTGTTCAACGTGTTCCCCATACAGGTGGGGGAAGCGAACTGGAAATTCTAGTGTATATATAAATTCCTAATATATAACCTTGGTGAGGTAATATAAAAGATAAGGACAAAAGACAATAGAGACAGTAGTTAAATTTAAACTCAGAATTACCTCTTCAGACACTAAAAAAAGAAAGAAAGAAATTACTGCATTGCCCTTAATAGTTGAAGGAACCTTAAATAGATAAGGTTGTATTAACATCATTGACCACTCATACCAAAATGAAATATAAAGTAAATGGGCAGATTTTAAAATGCCAAAACAAAGAGGAAGCTAATATAGTTTTCGTTGAGTAACCTGACTAATTCATATCAAGAGAATATAATAATATTAAAATATTAAAAGATTAATTTCAATTGAATTGAATAAAATAAACTCTAACAGAATTATGTTTCGTAGTAGACAAAACAATATAATCGGAAGGCTGTCCTAGTAGTTGGAGTTGGAGATTAGTGGTATTTACTTAAAATCTGTATTAAATAAATTTGTGGATATTTGACTAGGTTTACTTATGTTCCCTTCTAAATGAGTTCCATCTAAAACTATTTATTTGGAAGATATTTAAATGTTTTTCTCTATAAGTGTGAATATTTTATTGCTAGTTCACTTCTTGAGTTTAATGACTTATATTTAGTTGTAAGGAGATAGAATATTTCTTCAATACAGAGATCACATTTCTGATTCTCACAAGAATAGGGTGAAGCACTACTAATAATTGACCATTTAGTGTCATATTTGGTGGGAGATTTTTATCTTTTTAAGTTTGACTGAGCTTACATAAAATGGTACAGTTCATTTGTTTTCCCTATTTCAGAACAAAGAAACATGATACTATTCTTGTAAGGTCTTCAGAACAGGAACATATGTAAGAATTCGAAATACCTTCAGCTGTTACTGTAAATTTATATATTAAATTATTTCTTAGGCTTTGATTTTCAAGCGGAGACATGAGATTGTTTCTACAATTACAAAAATGCATTTTACCAGTAACCTTATGTTTATTGTTGGCAGAAGTATTATTTACTCCGTTTTGAGAATTAGTTATTTACTCTTTGAATAATATCTTTTTCACAATATGCCGTATTTAGTGTGTCAATGGATTCACTGCCCTAGCCATTCATTTCATAGATATGTGAGACAGGCTTAGTCACCGCCCTTAACGCCATCTTCAATAAATTCCTTCTTTCTCACGTTATTAATGTTATCAATAGAAGTGCTTACTACGTACCTGCTATTATTCGTATCATTCACCACTCCATCCGGATAGCTATTATTATTACTAGTTATACTATCATTGTTACTTATATTTGTGCTATTAACTGTATTTACTAGGTCCACATTAGCAAACGTTCCACTTCTCTTAAAATTGTGCGATGCAATAATTTCAGCTGCTTCTTTACTTACCGAGAAAACAAATTTCACCGTATGCAAGATGGTGGAAAAAATTTATCTATTGCAGTGGAAAATTCTCCTGGTTTATGTGTGGTTGTTCGAGTCTTGAAGCCTGCATTGTACCAAAATATATGTCTAGATCTAATATTATATTTGGTAGAATAGACTTTGTTTGTTAACTTTCAAATTGCCATGGTCACTGTTATTTTTTTTTAATATTAGTTATCAGTGCTCTTATTATAGAATTTAATATAAGTTATATTAAGCATCACCGCTTTTGTGACTATTCATATTATTGCGATTTTTTGTATTAGGTCTCAAGTTTTCATTATTACTGTTAAGGCCTTTCCTGTTAACTTTTATCTTGTACTTGTTTCACTGTTTAGACTGCGGCCACGCTGGGGTACCGCCTTGAAGAATTTTTAGTTGAATGAATCAACCTCGGTATATACTTTCTTTTAGCCTTGTACTTATTCTATCGAAATATTTTTGCCGAACCGCTAGTTTACGGGAGCGTAAACACAACACCGGTTGTCAAGTATATGTATATATGTATATATGTATATATACATATATATGTGTATATAGGTATATATATGCATATAGGTATATATACATATATATGTATATGTATGTATATATATGTATGTATATATGTATGTATATACATATAAATATATATGCTTATATATACATATATATATATACATATATATATATATATATATATATATATATATATA
>NC_068996.1:40884258-40886750 GCF_001194135.2 Octopus bimaculoides | reverse complement strand
CATTCATTCATACATACATACACGACGGGCTTCTTTTAGTTTCTGTCTACCAAATCTACTCACAAGGCTTTGATTGGCCCGAGCTTATAGAAGATATTTGCCCAACTTACCATGTTGTGGGACCGAACCAGGAAGCACGGGTTTGGGAAACAAACTTCTTACCACACAGCCACCCCTTAATCTTTTCACTATCAATATTTATAGGTTGACTAAGGCAGTGAGCTAGCAGAGTCGTTAGCACGCCGGACGAGATGCTTAGCGGTATTTCGTCCGTTTTTACACTCTGAGTTCAAATTTCGCCGAGCTCGACGTTAGCCTTTCATCCTTTCAGGGGTTAAGATAATGAGTACCAGTTCAGTACTGGAGTCGATTTAATCGATTTATCCCCTCCCTTGAAATTTCAAGGCCTGGTACCTTTAGTAGAACGAATATTTATTAGATGACTAACTCATGATACTAATTTTCTTCTTAGGTCTTTTAATTTTACACACACACACCCACATACACACAATATGATTGATATATATCACATATATGTTAAATAAAATGTGACAACAAAGCCAAGGGTGTGTGCAATTTATAGGGCATTTATAAAGAGAAAGGTAGTATTACAGCTGTTTCTGGGATATTAGGGATATCCCTTCATCAGAGACAATATGAGAGAGTTAACTAGAGGGAAATAGTAGAGTTTAATATAAGGAATTATTTTTGAAAAGGATGGATATAGGAAGTATAAAGGGAAATAAGAGAATAAAAGAATAAATGTGTTTGTGTGTGTGTGTGTGCGTGCGTGTGCAAGCTTCTACACGTTTTCAATTTGCTAAATGCACTCACAAATCATTGATTGGTCCCGGAACTTTCATAGAAGACAACTGCCCGAGGTGATACGCTCTGGAACTGAATTCGAAAACATGTCGTAGGAAAGTGAATTTCTTGACCATTCTACAAAGACTGCGTTTGAGCTACACAGAAGTGAATCTCTCTCTCTCTCTCTCTCTCTCTCTCTCTCTCTCTCTCTCTCTCTCTCTCTCTCTCTCTCTCTCTCTCTCTCTGTATGTATATATATATATATATATGAGTTCTGGTCAATAAGTATCCGGACTGTAGCCATAGTAAGAAAACTAAAGCACGCAAAGTGAAGCTGCTACGCAAAAGTTGACGAAGTCTGCTGTGCATGCGTACTAAGCTTTAACGTTCCAGCTCGCTTCTGCTGTTTACAGCAAAGCTTATAAGGAACGTGAGTAGCGTGTGATCGTCGTATTGATCATGACAGAGAAAGTTGACACGGCGATACCAGCTCAGGGATCTAACAAAGTTGCAGGAAGTGTATGGAGAGGAGTGCATGAGCCGCACACAAGTGTATGAGTGGTTCAGATGTTTACAAGATGGCCGAAAACATGTCGATATTGACGAACGTTCTGAGAGTCCTACAACCAGCAGAACTGAGAAAAACATCGCAGATGTGCGTGTAGCTGTGAGAGGAAACCGTGGAATCACCATCCGTGAGTTATCAGAGGATGTGCAGATTAGTTACGGTTCAGTTCAGTCCATTATCAATGCAGATTTGGATACGTCTGCCAAGTTTGTGGCAAAACTGCTTTCAGCTGGCCAAGAAGACACTCGGGTTTTGGTTGCACAAAATCTCCTTGATTGTGTCGAGAACGAAGAAGACATTTCGAAAATTTTGCGTAAGCGTTTGAGCAGGTTTCGCCAAGCTTTCGGAGAAATTTGGGCAGATTCTATGGTCAACTTTTTCTGTCATGGTCACTGCGACGATCATACTACGCTAAACACATTCCTTCGAAGCAATGTTGTAAACAGTGGAAGTAAGCTAGAACGCTAAAACTCAGTGCGCGTGTACAGCAGAGTGCAAGATCAATCGGTGCCAAGCAGCTTTACTCTGCAGGCTTTAGCTTCGTTACTATAGCAACTGTCCGGATACGTATTGATCAAACTACGTATAGATCGATAGCTAGATAGAATTATATGTATGTATATATATATATATATATATATATATATAGGTAAGAGCGAAGTTTATATACATATGTATATATATATATATATATATATATATATATATATATATATATATATATATATATATATATATATATACATATATACATATACATATATTTATTTATTCATATTGTATGTAGTTACAGACAGACACACACAGATATACACAAATACGCACGCGCACACACATACACATACACACACACACGCATACACGCACGCACACACACTCCATACACACACACACGCACTCATATATACGCATACTTATATATATAGACTTTTGCATGTGTATACATATGTGTGTATGCGCGTGAATGTATGTCCGACGCGTATGTTTGCTGATTTTACTGATTTCATCAGTAAAAAATATATCATTTTTTTACTTGTGTCTCCTACCATAGCGTCGGGCTGACCAAAGTCTTGAGGGGGTTTGGTAAGCGGAAACTGAAAAGAAGCCTGCCGTGTAT
>NC_068996.1:40880654-40884177 GCF_001194135.2 Octopus bimaculoides | reverse complement strand
TATATATATATATATATATATACATATATATATATATATATATATAAATATATATATATATATAGGTGTATATTTTGATTGTCAATGTATACACCTTTGTGCTGCATATGTATTTATGTATGTGAACCATTATACGTATGTATATAGGCGTGTGTATATGTCTATGAACAAAATATATACATATATGTGTATGTAGGTGTGTATGTATTTATTTCTTATCTGTATGTACGTAAGTGTGAATGGATGTGTGTATATACATATTGGCATGTACTAGCTCTTCCCATGCGCATGCGTGCGTACCTGTGTGATTATGAATATACTGTTTATATACTCTAAACTATACTTATGCATGTGTGGTTCAGCGTCTATGCGCATGTTTGTGTATATATACGCATGCATGTGTACTGGCGTCTTTTGTTCTATGAAACTGAACCAACCTGACCCCGCACCCGTTTATTCATATATGTGTGTGTGGGGGTTTGTGTGTAGACATATATATGTACATATATATACATATATATATATATGTGTATATGTATATATACAGCAGAGTTCGCCACCATCCCCTGCCAGAGCCTCGTGGAATTTTAGGTGTTTTCTCTCAATAAACACTCACAACGCCCGATCTGGGAATCGAAACCGCGATCCTATGACCGCGAATCCGCTGCCCTAACCACTGGGCCATTGCGCCTCCACATTTATTTTATACTTCACGAATTCTTTGAGAGAGCATTATCTGGAGCCAAAAATAAATTTAACAGGTATATTGATTTGTCTGTAAGTCAGTTTTTATTTTTCTTTCCATCATCTTATAATACTTTGCCATATGCAATTACTGGGAAGCACCAAACTTAAATGTATTCCTATATATCTTTGCCTAGTGAGTCAATCTGATTACTGAATTCTCATCGCCTGGCATTCTCGTTTCAGAATCCGATCTTTCTCTTTTGTGATAGAAAATTCAAAGATCACGATCGCGATATAGTTAAATTATGTTTTATCTCGGCATCTTTAAGCTGTATAAGGCCAATATCTTTCATTACTCAGATGATCTCTGTAGGCTAAGCCTAAATCCAAATTATCTATTCCATTTCCATTTGTTAACATAAATAATCCAACAAAGCTTTGAGGAGATATGAAATGACTCGAAGCCAAGCTAGAAGCCAAGTTACAGCCGTTCGTAAATTACCTCCCGCGGACTATTTACATATATACATGCATACAAACATACATACATAGATGCATAAATACATACATACCTGCATACATAAATACTGATATACGTACATAAAAACATACATACATGTATTTATAAGCACACAAACTTACATATATAAACATATACATACATATATTCATACGTACATATATCCACACATACATACATACACATATGTGTGTGTATGTTTGCGTATGTAGATATAGACACACATGCCTATATACACACAAATACATACATATATGTATGTATGTGTGATATATGTATGTACTTACATGTACTTACTAAAGCATGTAGAACATACTTTCATGTTGTATTAAAGAATATGAAACATAATGGAAGCTAATATCACCAGACTTTGTCGTCAATGTAATTTACATTACATCTAACGGCTTTGCTAGCTTATGCTCTGAACTGATGATTGTTAGCAGAAATGAATGCAAGTTGTACACGACACATGTCGTTCAACTATTGTTCTTGTTTTGCTTATTTAATCGCAGATCAATCGGGGTCAAGAAAATCTATAACAGAATATGGTTCAACCATATCCCTCTTGTCTTTTTCGTATCTTCACTATATTCAACCACGACAATCTCGTCTTTCTCTCATGCTCAGTGCTTTAAAATGAATTTTAAAATGATTGAATCACTTATTCCATTCTGAAAACTGTTGAGTGATACTTCCATTCACTGGTTTATTTCGCAATTATTTCTAGCATGTTGAGCTACATCATTGAGGACTAGTCGTTGAGGTGCGTAGATTACAAATATTTTTTGTTAATCAATGTGCTAATGACGTGAATGAGATAAGCAATTACATATACAGTGCTATATGTTAGCGAACTGTGAAACGAGACAGACATAGTTTTTATCCTTGATACGTTAGAATCTACATTATTTCACATCAAGTGTTACCAAACACTGTTTAATAAAGGTTTCTAAATTTCTGATTTGACATCTTGTAAGAGTAGCATATTTATCGTTCCGGTAAACCCTTTTGGTTTTGCTGCAGAGTATTTCATTTTTGATAACGGATGGCCCATCTTACAATGATATAAGTCTGTATACTACTAGTTCAGGGAATCAATGGCATGGTGAATGTCTATAAAACGCTAGTAAAAATTGCTCCTTCGAAGTCAACGGAAGAACCAAAGCATACATATTATAACATCTTTGAGTACATACAAGCATCACTGCACGCAGACATATGTAACTACTCTCTCTGTCACTCTCCCTTTTCCGCCTCCCTCTCCCTCTCCTTTCTCTCCCCTCTCTCCTTCTCCGTTTCTCCTCCTCTATCTCTCTCTATATATATGTCTATTTATCTATGTTTCACACACACATACACACACACACACATATATATATACATATTTATATATATATATACATATATATATATATATATATATATATATATATATATATATATATATATATATATATATATATATATATATATATATATATATATATATATATATATATACATACATATATACATATATACATACATGCATATATATATATACATATATACATAATACATATATACAATATTTATTCATTTATTCTTTTTTTTTGTTTCAGTCATTTGACTTTGGGCATACTAGGGCACCGCCTTTAGTCGAAGAAATCAACCCCAGGACTTATTCTTTCTAAGCCTAGTACTTATTCTATCGATATCTTTTGTCGAGCCACTAGGTTACGGGGACATAAACACACCAACATCGGTTGTCAACCGATGCTGGGGGGACAAATATAGACACATAAACATGCACACACGCACACACACACATACACACACGCACACACACACATATATATACAACGGGCTTCTTTCAGTTTCCGTCTCCCAAATCCACTCACGAGGCTTTGGTCGATCCAAGGCTATAACAGAAAACACTTGTCCAACAGGCCACGCAGAGGGACTGAACCCGGAACCATGCGCTGGGATGCATGTTTCTTACCACAAAGCCACTCCTACTAATATACATATACACATATATATATATATGTATGTGTGTGTTTGTGTATGTGTGTGTTTGTATATGTATATATATATATATATATATATATATATATACATATATGTGTGTGTGTGTGAGTATACACACATTTTCACCTGAATGCAAGCGCCTTCTACAGGCAGAAACCGCAACAAAAGAGCCTTGTGACTGAGTTAGCAAATGATTATTATGTTACAAAGGGAAAAACCTAAATAAATATACAGACCCTTCATGTGCATAAATTCATTTGAATGTGCTTGAATAAAAACACACACGCACAAATATATATATATACA
>NC_068996.1:40879597-40880644 GCF_001194135.2 Octopus bimaculoides | reverse complement strand
TATATATATATATATATATATATACACGAACACATGAAAACGCATACATATATACATACATAAACGCGTGCGTATACACAAAGATGGAGCTATACAAATGCTAAGCCACCGTTGATCTTTAGCCATAATTGTTTAAGTCTGAAAACTCCGGCTAGTAGAATTATTGCCTTGTCTCTGATGAACCATAATCAGCTTTAAGTAAGACGTTAGCCAGAACAAGCTCCACTGTTATTGCTCTTAGCGTTATCCTACGTTTCATGCGACTTTACATTAAAGGTAGTGGGGAGAGTCTAAGCTTACGAAATTACCTACCTATCTATTATTTATCAAACATGATAAGTATAAACAGCAAAACAATGGTGTCTAGCAACATAACATACAGTGACGGGTTTCTTGCTTAGTACTTCTGGACAATAGCACCGCTATTGTCTGGCTGCACAAAAACCTAGGACTAATAAATCAATTATATATGTATATATACATACATGCATGCATACATGCATACATACATACATACATACATACATACGTCTATATGTATACATATATGCGTATATATATATAATATGCATATATATATATACATATGTATATATACTTACATACGTATATATATATATATATATGTATGTATGTATGTACGTGTGTGCATATACATATACGTATACATGTGTGTGTGTGTGTGTGTGTGTGTGTGTGTATGTGTGAGTGTGTACGTGTATATTTGTGTATGCTAGTTCAGGCATAACTCTAAATGTATATTGTCAATATATACATATGCATGTCTGTATGAAATCATGTATGTATAGTATGTATACATGCATGCATTTCTGTATATATGTATGTAATTATGTATGTATGTATGTATGTATGCATTGCATGTATGTGTGGTTGGAGTGTACACGTTTGAATATGATTTACAGTGATTCATAATACATTCAGGTAGGCAGATTAATTTGACAGGACAGAAATAGCTATCTATCTTCCTATCTATCTATCTATCTATCTATCTATCTATCTATCTATCTATCTATCTATCTATCTATC
>NC_068996.1:40876562-40878862 GCF_001194135.2 Octopus bimaculoides | reverse complement strand
TGTGTGTGTGTGTGTGTGTGTGTGTATGTGTGAGTGTGTACGTGTATATTTGTGTATGCTAGTTCAGGCATAACTCTAAATGTATATTGTCAATATATACATATGCATGTCTGTATGAAATCATGTATGTATAGTATGTATACATGCATGCATTTCTGTATATATGTATGTAATTATGTATGTATGTATGTATGTATGCACACACTGCATGATAAAAAAAAACAAAATCTCCATTACAGGGCAGATGAACTCCTGACAATCGATAGGTATCCAATTCTGTGCAAACATTTCTCTCAAGTACCTACTGACTAGAAGGTACCCTTTGGTGGGAAAAGTCTAAGAGAAAATAGTCTGAAATCAAATATGTAGTTGTTATAGCTACCAGTCATCTTGCAATATACTTGCCACTGGATTCCAGCTAGTGGTTCATAGAGATTTGAGATACGTTTAATTCAATGACGTACAGACGTCTCATTCCTTCGAGTTCATCTTGTCTATCTACTGAGATCTTGTAGAGATCGAGAAGTGGGAACATGTTCAAAGTTAACCAGTTGTATGCACACAGTCGTGAATCTTCACACAAGTTGATTGGAAACTCATTCTTACTTCGTTGTCATGTTTTCATGTACAGAAATTACTTCAGCGGAATTTCCTGTGTCTGAGTTGCTCTGCTCACTAATTTACTCAAAATATGAGTTCCTAGAATAGATACGATAACAATTGCTTGTATGGTGATTAGCTTACTGTGACTAAAGACGGTTTATCAGAAACATGAGACAATAAAGACTTAGTACAAGATTTTACTGTATTCAATTACTATTAAAAAAACTGCAACATTTCTAAATAGATCAGGTAACGCTTTCAGAAATCCAATTTTTGAGTGAAGACCATTTGACAGAAGCAACATCTAGATTCGTGGTATTCTGGATTGGAAAATCAAAGAGGAATTAGAAAAAATGAAGTGTTGAATTTGCTGTGGAAACCATTCTGTTACATAATTAGAGTCGCCATACAGCAAAAATGAACGAATACTGAAATTATGAATTTCTGTGACAAGAGGTCATTATGTATCTATTTTTTGTTCTGTGTATGCAACATGTCTTCAGGCAATCGGTGATACAATCTTATAATCTAGTAATCACTTAGAAATACCATTTGTGTTATATCTACCCGAGAAAAATTTATTCTTGAAGATTTTAATATTCGAGTTGGTAGGCAGTTTGAAATTTGAAATTCGCTTGACCTCCATAGCGTTTGGTCAATATTTTCGAACGCAACATCGCCGTTAAAACAAGTAGAAAAACTGGGTATTGTTACCCCTATAAGGCGGAATACGATGGCTGGCCTTGTAAAGGTATTAATACCCAATTTTTCTGCTGTTTTCACAGTGGTATTGCGTTTGAAAACATCATTTTCTTGTCTTTATCGTATGATACACATTGGACGCTTCTAAAAAGAAGAAACAAATGTTAGTTTGTTTATATACTTACGTGGTTGTTACATTAGTAATATATTTTCAAGCACAAATTAATGCATAAAAATTACCATGGATATATCCAAGATCAAAGCAAGGTAATATGATTTATATTACCCTCACTCGAGAGTCTGATATGCAAGGCGTGTATAATGTAAGTGTTTTATATTGCCCAGACTGTGACAGCGGCCATAAACTAGTAAAGCCTGTGGTCGAATTTCATATTAGTAAGGAAATTTGCATAAATTGTCAAAACCAAACAAAACGAATTGTTATCAATAAATTAGCTCAATCAGATATATTGGAACTTGTGCAAAGCAAGTTCAATGTTAGTTTTGATAGAACTCAGAAGAATCTCAAAGATGAGATGTGCGATTTGGGTGCCACTATCTTGGGAACCAATAGAAAGATACACAGAGATGGTTTGACCACGATAGCAATGAAATATGCCCGCTACTAGAAAAGAAAACCTATCAATTTACAAGGTTTTACCGGATCCTAGTAAAGGTGCATGTCTCAGTGGTTAGAGTGTTGGGGTTACAATGATGATGTTGTTAGTTCGATTCTCAGTCCGGGCTGCGTGTTGTGTTCTTGAGCAAAACACTTTATTTCACGTTGCTCCAATTCACTGAACTGTAGAAATGAATTGTGGCGTCGCTGGTGTGAAGCTGTATTAGCCTTTGTCTTTCCCGTGGATAACATCGGTGGCGTGGAGAGGGGAGGCTGGTATGCCTGGGTGGCTGTTGGTCTTCCTTAAACAACCTTGCTCGAACTTGTGCCTCGGAGGGGAACTTTCTTGGTGCAATCCTATGGTCATTTATGACAG
>NC_068996.1:40874927-40876197 GCF_001194135.2 Octopus bimaculoides | reverse complement strand
CGAACCGCTAAGTTACGGGGACGTAAACACACCAGCATCGGTTGTCAATCGATGTTGGGGGCGGGACAAACACAGACGCACAAACACACATACACATATATATATATATATATATTTACATATATACGACGGGCTTCTTTCAGTTTCCGTCTACCAAATCCACTCACAAGGCTTTGGTCGGCCCGAGGCTATAGTAGAAGACACTTGCCCAAAGTTCCACGCAATGGGACTGAACCCGGAACCATGTGGTTGGTAAGCAAGCTACTTACCACACAGCCACTCCTGCGCCTATATATGCTCACAAAGCTTAAGACTTGTGGTCAACTTGTTCGACTAAAACCCTTCATGGCGGTGCTCCAGCATGGCCGTAGTCCAAAGACTGAAACAGGTAAAAGAGTAGAAGAAAAAAAGAATATATGCATGCATACGTACACGAGCAAACACACGCACGCAGACTCACGAGAAACATATAGACACACACATACTTGCACACACACATACATATGTGTGATTTTTTATTGACCACAAGGGGCCAACACAGAGGGGACACATATATGTGTTATATGTGTGTGTGTATATATGCATTATATGTTTGTATATGTAAGTATGTGTGCTTTTATTTCCATGTATATATGCATTTACGTACGTATGTCTGTATTTATGTATGTATATACGTACGTATGTATGTTATAATGTATGTAAGTATGTATGTAAGCTTGTATGTGCATGTATATCAATCTTAATGTATTGCATTAGACCTTACAAAATGTTAACAAATATTTTAAGCATTTGGTATTCATTATAGAAATAAAATTGAAAAAGAAAAGCATATTTTATGTTACCATAGTCATAAATACATTCATGCACACACACACACGCATATACACAAACACACGCTCACACACACACACACAAACATACACACAAATACGCACATACAGAAAAAACACACATATACATACATACATGTGTGTGTATATATAGGTGCAGTTCTGGCTGTAGAGTTATGAAGCTCGATTGTCGGCCAAATGGTTTCGGATTCATGTCCCACCACACGGCATCTTGTGGAAGTATCTTCATTCATTACCACAGCACGATCAAATGGCATGTGACTGGATTTCCATCTGCATTTGTTCACTCCACCGCCAGAAAACGAATGTTGGTTTGTTTACGTCCCAGTAACAGTTCTTCAAGAAAGGAAGCCAAAAACTCTTAGTGAGGTCGATTTGGTCGACTATATATATATATATATATATATATATATATATAT
>NC_068996.1:40872679-40874424 GCF_001194135.2 Octopus bimaculoides | reverse complement strand
TGTGTGTGTGTGTGTGTGTGTGTGTGTGTGTGTGTGTGTGTGTGTGTGTGTGTGTGTGTTTGTGTCCGTGTTTGTTCCCCTCAATCGCTTCACAAACGATGTTGGTATGTTTATGTCCCCGTAACCTAGCGGTTAGGCGAAAGACAGACCGATAAAATAAGTACTAGGCTTACAAAGAATAAGTCCTGCGGTTGATTTCTTCGACTAAAACCCTTTAAGGCAGTGGTGCAACATGACCGCAGTCGAATGACAGAAACGTGTAAAAGAAGGATAAAAAAAGAATATATGTGTGTGTGTGTATGCATGTATGTATGTATGTATGTATGTATGTATGTGTGTGTGTGTGTGTATGCGTGTATGCATGTATGTATGTATGTATGTGTGTGTGTATGTATGTATTTATTTATGTATGTATTTATGCATGTATGTATGCATGCATGTATGTATGCATGTATGTATGTATGTATATTTGTATGTATGTATGCCTGTATGTATGTATGTATGCATGTATGTATGTATGCATGTATGTGTGTATGTATGTATGTATGTGTGTATGTATGTATGTATGTGTGTATGTATGTATGTGTGTGTGTATGTATTTATGCATGTATGCATGTATGTATATATGTATGCATGATGTATGTATGTATGTATGTGTGTGTATGTATGTATGTGTGTGTATGTATGTATGTATGTATGTATGTGTGTATGTATTTATGTATGTATGTGTGTATGTATTTATGCATTTATGTATGCATGTATGTATGTATGTATGTACGTATGTATGTATCTTTGTACACATATATGTATACGCGAATATACACAAACGCATTTACATTGACGCTACTTTCTTTGTGTGAACGTGAATAACAGACAAGCAGAGGAGACAAAAGCTGAAACAGAATTAGTAAGAAACGTGACACAAAGGAAACAAACTTGAGAGAATGAGAAAGACAGCGAAATAAAGAAAAATGGGTATGTAAATACTGTTGTGTATCTGTATGATTGTGTACCTATGTATGTCTATGTGCGGCGTATGAGAAAGAGGAGTGAAGGAAAACGAGCGAGGAAGAGGTATGCGTAGTGAATATATACATGCTTGTGTGTGTGTGTTTCATTTGTGCTTACGTGTGTATGCGTGACTGCGTTTGTTTCAGAGCTTCTGGACTTGTGTAGAATACAACGAGTGATGGGAAATAGAGGAGGGAGAAATAAAGAAAGAGAGGTGGGTGGAGGAAATTAGCTGTCACATAACGATTGGTTTACTTTGTGAACTGTGCACAATGTGGACCAATTGCAGCAGACAACAGAAATAATGTGGAAGGGAAAAAATTATATACTCACATACACATTCACATATATTTCATCCAACGTTATAGCAAATACACAAAAACACCAATAAACATCTGTATCATGCACATTCAAATTTACATGTGTGTATATATATATGTATACATATATATCAGGTATATTATGTTTGCGTGAACTTATATAATCGTATGCATTTGCCCTGCGTGCTTATGTGTATGTATATACGCGTTGTAATGAGTATGTCTTTTACGTACGCGGTACGAAAACTGTAAGTAACCTAATATAAAACTGATTGCTGCTTGTCTCAATGCACACTGTAGCTATCTGCTTTGCACCCACAATCTGTGTCTGGCACTCTGTCTGTTTCTATCTCTCTCTCTTTCTCTCTCTCTCTCTCTCTCTCTCTCTCTCTCTCTCTCTCTCTCTCTCTCTCT
>NC_068996.1:40871774-40872272 GCF_001194135.2 Octopus bimaculoides | reverse complement strand
GGGGGGATATAAAAAAAATAAAGGCTTTTTTAACGAAAAACAATGATATATACATACAATTGGATTATTTGATGTGCAATTATGAAGTGTATAAATCATTAAGAATCATTATAGACATTCAAAGTCATACCGGTATCGTCAGAGCTGATCACTAACTGTGAAGCCTTAATTTTTATATCTAATGTGCATTTTCTTTGTTTTCTTTTTACTTTTCCCCTATTTATGCCATATGTAGTCTTTTTTCTTTGAAACCTGTCTTTATTATATATATATATATATATATATATATATCTCGTCGAAACGCCGGTGTTAAAACGTGGGTAGCTGATGAAGTAGAATGTTCTCTATGTGGCTCGTGTGTTCTCGTCTACGTTTGTTTGCAATGTCCTGTACCCAGATATGCACCTATACATACAGGTGGATGTCGGTATGCACATACCTGTACGTATATATGCATATACTCATTTACTTTTGTTTTTATATATATATATATATACA
>NC_068996.1:40870287-40871381 GCF_001194135.2 Octopus bimaculoides | reverse complement strand
ATACATACATGCATACATACATGCATACATACATACATGTATACATGCATGCATGCATACATACATGCATGCATACATACATACATACACACATACACACACACTCATACATACATACATAAATACACTCATACATACATATATACATACATAACCTACATGAAATACATTAACATACATGAACATACACACACATACATACATACATACATGCATAAATACATACATACAAAAATACCTACACACTTACATACATAAATACATGAATATACACACACATACATACATACATTCATACATACATACATACATACATACATACATACATACATACATACATGTATCTGCTGGTCTGTGTGCACCGAGAAGCTTATGTATATATATATATCTATATTCTATGCACATTTGCAAGTATGTTTGCACCTCTGCACGTGTGTTCTGTGTTTAATACTAATCTTATATTGCAAATGCCTTGCATCGCAGAACCTAAATAAAACTCAGTACGCAGCATGTTTTCAGCTATATTTGATATATTTATGCTCGACTATTTAATTTGCTCTTTATCTTCTTCATTTCACTTTAAGCCTTTTCTGCAAAGAGAAAGCATATTGTCTCTTTCTCCTTCCCGCTCGCTCTCTCTCTCTCTCTCTCTCTCTCTCTCTCTCTCTATTTATTTATCTATCTATCTATCTATCTATCTATCTATCTATCTATCCCTCTTTCTCTCTCTCTCTCTCGTTCTCACTATCTCTCCCACTCTCTCTTTCTGTTTGTCTGTCTGTCTGTCTCTCTCTCTCTCTCTCTCTCTCTCTCAAACACACATACACACACTTGCGCACGCGCACACACGCGGGCGCTGGTATTCACATATATTCACACTCATTCACAAACATGTACACATTGTCTATATAGAAAAATACGTACACTCACACATAACAATGTATATACAACGAAGGGACAAAGGGAAAATTCACACACAGGATGGAACGTTGCTAATTCCTCGTTAGTTATCGATATATACCTATATAATTGTGAGTGTGCATCTTTATATACATACATACATACATATATATATATATATATATATATATATA
>NC_068996.1:40868241-40868985 GCF_001194135.2 Octopus bimaculoides | reverse complement strand
ATATATATATATATAAAGAGAGAGAGAGAATAACTCCTGGGATCGATTTGCTCGACTAAAGGCGGTGCTCCAGTATGGCCGCAGTCAAATGACTGAAACAAGTAAAAGAATAACAGAATAAAAGAATATATATATCCAAATTTGAACAGAAATACAACAGGGGAACAAAAGGAAAATTCACAAACAGGACGGGACGATGCTAATTTTTCGTCAGTTATCATACATGTATAATTGTGTGTGTGTGCATCTGTATATATATATATAAACGATCTATGTATCTATCTCTCTTCCCTTTCTCTTTTTGCGTGTACATATATATATATTTATATATACATACATACACAAATACATACATATATGTATATACATATATACATATACATACGTGTATATATATGTATATATACATACATAAATACAAACATACATATGTACATATATACATATATATATATATATGTATATGTATATAAAACATTTAATAAATGGAGTAATACGCATATGTTAAATGAATTCTTTTATTTCCGACATATGTTTTGAAGATTACAAATGGTTCCTTCTAAAGGAATAAATGTTGTTGATAAAGATGTAATCTTCTCTTTAGGGAAATACATAGGAACCAACTTAACCGTAAGACATTTTAACCGACATTCGGTTAAAATGTCGTACGGTTAAGTCTTTACGATTATATATGTATATATACATACATAAATACAAACATACATATGTACATATATACATATA
>NC_068996.1:40859746-40861734 GCF_001194135.2 Octopus bimaculoides | reverse complement strand
ATATATATATATATATACATTATGCGTGTGTGTACATGTGTATTAAAATTACAATATTGTTAATATGGTGCCAATAGTTTCATGCAAATATTTTCGCAATTATCCAAACGTCGTTTCATTAATAGGTGTGATCCAGGCATTTGGATAAATATGCCAAAGTGGGTACAGATGATATAAAAAGACACAAGTAATCATTCAAGAAATGAAGTATTCATTGCTTCCCCTTTATTGTACATTAGTTATAACCAGGCATATTCTTAATTGAGTTAATATATTATGCATGTATATTGTACACTATATAGGTATTTATACAAATATACAGCATATAACTCTTATACTACCAGAATATTTGTACTGAAATTAGTATTTACACACACTCACAAACACAGTAATACACACACACACACACACACACACACACACACACACACACACACATACATATATATATATATATATATATATATATATACACATTACAAACAGGATTGGATTGCATTATTAGGATATTTGTGTGCATATGCTGCAGTAATATTTTATTGGGTGTGAAGAAATTTTATGTTTATACGTATGTGTGTGTGTGTGTGTGTGTGTGTGTGTGTGTGTGTGTGTACGTATATATGCATGTATGTATGTATCCAGGTATTTACATAGTGAAAGCATCAAGATAGGGTCGGTATTAGCGCGTCTGTGTACAAATAATGTACAAGGACAAATACGTACTGACTAAAGTCAACGCGGATTCATTCTCCAGTTATACATACATTAACAAATGAATGACTGTATACTCAACGAGTCATCATGGTCACACATGAATACACTCACAGTACCTATTGCACCGCACTCAGTGGATTCTAGATCCAAATGAACTGCAGGTTCCAAGATAGGTGAAGGATAAACAATAGCAACAGATGTATTTTGATTCACTACAGCTGTTTCAGACATGATTTTTTTTTTATTGGTGAACCCAAGTGTTACCTCATGCAAAAAAAAAAGAAAAGAAAAATGAAACGTTTTCATCGGGTGAATACAGGTAAGAATTAACAATTAGAACATCTCAAGAACAACTACATAGTCTCAGTTACTTCGGGCGACTCCAAATCGTTCTATATATATATATATATATATGTGTGTGTGTGTGTGTGTGTGTGTGTGTGTGTGTGTGTGTGTGTGTGTGTGTAATGTGTGTGTATATTTTATTTCTGTATTAACGTGTAAGCTACAGGTTTGAACCTAAGTAACAGTGCATGCTTATTCATATCTTTAACGGTGGGTGGGTTCTCCTGTTATCCAATTGGCTATGGTTTACCTAATGTGACTGAATTATATTGCGCTGTGACCAAGTGATCACAGATATAATTCAATACGGTAGTTTGTCCAGGTTTTCTAATTTTTATTGCTGATGTGGATAAGTTCATAAAATATTTTTATATAAGCAGTATAGTATTCATTCTAAATGCGTATTATTATATTCAACAAGCAGTTACAAAATATTCAAAATATAATACGGTGAGATTATGGTGTATAGTATCGGATTATTATACCTCCATATCTCAATGCAACGTATATCATGCTGATCTTTCCGTATATGTATTTTCCAATGAGTCCACTTTAGATGTTTACCATCCCAACTAAAACGGTAATGTCAGTGCTGATTAGTAGTAGCACTTTCATGCTCAGAGGATAGGTTTCGAAAGATCTGCATAGCGTTGGGATGTTAACGCATTATTGCTTTTGTTGTTGATGAAAATTTAGGAACTTATCTATAGCTTAATAGGACAGCATTTCCGTTTGTATCATCTGTGATCTCTCGAAACATGATCGTTGTGTTGTCACTGTCACAAAACTACGCTTGAATAATTGTGAATACAGTTGTATTAAACAGTTGTACTCATATAGACAGAAGTCAATTATTCACCAATATGCGTTTTACATTTTCTCTTCAGCTGATTATTAACGTGTCTATGCTTGTATATATATATATATAT
>NC_068996.1:40853717-40859555 GCF_001194135.2 Octopus bimaculoides | reverse complement strand
GAACAATGTGAATGAGTGCTCAGCACCGCATTTGTGGATAAAGATTCTGGAGACGAACACCAATTTTTCTATGTGATCGGCTAGAAGAATGTTGAAACACTATCTTAACATGAAACCAATGATCGCCTTAATACACATATAAAGTATATATATATATATATATATATATATATATGTGTGTGTGTGTGTGTGTGTGTGTGTGTATACACACACGGGTACATACAACATACATACATATGTAATAAAACATAGGTAGCACATACGTGGGTCAGTGGTAAGAAGCTTGATTCCCATTCACAGAGTTCCAGGTTCAGTCCCATTGTGTGTGTGTGTCCTTTGGGCAAGCATCTTCTGGTATTGCCCCAGGCCCTTGTGAGTAGATTCGTTGGTCGGAAATTGAAAGACGCTCGTCGTATATATACATATATATATATATAGAGAGAGAGAGAGGCAATTACGCAGATAAGGAAATTACACATGAAATGTATTAACTATATTAAATTCAAAATATTTATGTATGTATATATGGAAAACGAGAGAAAGCAAAAGATGGGAACTTACCGATGATGCATTCTTTTTATAAATATATGAATATTTATATTAATAGATCTAACTTACACAGACTAAAAACGACAGAGAAAATGAAAGGGGTGGAATAAAGGTGTTCTATGTCCAGTAGCTGTTTTGGGGGGCTCGGAGATCCATCATAATCTTGGTAGATTTAGTTCATCACAATGTACCATATCAATGCAATTAACATTGGAAAAGACGAGCCTTCGTCATCAGAGTAGGGATCTAACATTTCAGATCTTAATGTTCCATCTTTGAACCTCTCTGCACTAAGATATGTGAAGTCAGAGAGATTGGCCTGTAGTTTTTAGCCTCTGTTCTGCACCCACCTTTTCGGATAGAGTATACAATGCCTTCTATTAGCTTTTTAGGAAGTTTACCACTTGCAAGGAAACTCTGGAAAAGTATTTCAAGTGGGTTTGCTAAAGTCTGTTTACATGACACCAGAATAGGTGGGAATTTTATCTGGACATATTGGTGAGCTCAAGCTCATTTTATCTATGGCTGTTGTCACATTTGCTTCCTCAATATCTATGTAGTCGATGGTTGCCGCCTTCGTCTGTGGGGTTACAATGTTCAAAAATTCAGCCCGTTTTCTTTTTATCTGCATGTGTCTCAGTGGGTAGGTGAAGACACTTTTAAACTGTTCACTGAGCACTTCACTTATCCATTTTGGCTCCGCGATCAGCGAACCATTCTATTGGAACAACGGTCCTACTTTGTATCATCAGTGGTTGTTTCCTTTGCAAATTTATAGGACGCTTTGTTTTTATGATTTCCACAGCTCTGTACTCTCTCTCTCCCTTTTTTTCTCTCTCTCTGCTTTTTCCTTTTCATCGGGGAATTTAATTTTATTTTCGATTTTCAGGACTGTCCGTCTTAAAATAGACTTCTCTCAATGAGATCTTTGATTTGCGTCTCATAAGGATTTTCCTGTCTCTCTATCACTGAGGATCTTGTTTGTTGGTACGCTGGCCTCTTTTTTTTTTCTCGGGTATATTTAGTGCATATTCCTTGCACTGTTTGCATAAACTGAGTTTTAAGTCAATATTTTCCATAGATAGAATGTCGGACCAGTTTCATTTGTGGATCTCTTTACGGATTGATTTCCATTCTGCCTTATTGTAATTCAAGTTAGATATGTCTTGAGTCCTCTTGATAGGGTTGGTTCAACAGTGTTTTGGTCTAAGAGTGTTGTTGGCGTTACCTTTACATTATGAATAAGTTTCACATAATTTGTGGAGCAGAGATCCAAGATGTAGCTACCCTTGTCTGACTGGAGTATCACTTGTTCAATGAACAACATATCAGAAAGTTCAAGTAATAACGTTACATACCTTTATTCGTGCAGTGACATCCCAGAGAGGCTGTGGCCTTCGGGCTACTTCACATTTGTTTGGTTAAAGTCACCCAGGAGGAGTATATTGATGTGTTGTTCCAGGTTTGTCAATACCTCTTCTATAAGTATGTGTATTTCCACATGTTATCTTAGAAGTTAGATGCGTTTCTTAAAGCGCCATGCATATTGCTTAACTGCATGTTGCAAGCTTTTTCAGATAGAGAATTTTTACCTCTATTTTTGAGATGTAGATGATCTCCGATGTTTAATTGGAATATCGGTGCAATATCTAGGTAGGTGTTACTGGTGTAGTGGTGGCCATCCTGGGTCCATCACCTGAGGTGGTCTTGTACATTGAAACGCATGGCTTTGGTTTTACATTATTTTCATCCCTGTCAGTTATTACACTATATTCTGGGATATGTTCAAATAAGCCTGCTGCTCGGTAGCTACAGCTGGCACAGCTTCTCAGATATTGCTTTCTTAGTACAGAGATATGTGTTGATTTCTTTTCTTATTTTTTATGAGACCTATTTCTTCCTGTTGGTGTACTATTAACCTGCAGGTTCATGTGTGATGATTTCCCTCAACTATGTTTTTGTTGGTTATCCATCTTTTCCAATGAGGCTTGGGATGAGCAAGCTGCAGTTCGTTCGCTTTTCTCCATACCGGTAGGTGCTATTTAAAAAAAAATTACAGACAATCTGGACTCTGTCAGTTTCTGCCCCACTGTTTGTTTGTTTTCCCTTCTGGTATTTCGAATTCGTTTCTGTCCTTGCTTTTAGTTTCAGACTTGAAGATAGCATGACTTTTCCTGGATGCATTGCTTATTTCCCCGTCTCTGCTAATCACTAAAGTCTTGTTCGACTGTTATCATCGAGATGTTTTGTTTGGTATGGGGAGACCACAGGGGGCAGCAGTATTCGAGGTGTGGCCGTACAAAGGAGGAGAAAAGTGGAACGATGACACCTCGTTCTCTGGACCGGAAGGTTCTTAAGATCCAGGAGCTATATCGATCTTATTGTTGATGTGGGTACTCCAACTGAGATTGCTATCAACAATTACTCGTAGGTCTCTGATATTATTAGATGCTGAGCGGTTCTCCTTAAAGAAGAGAGTATGGCTGTTTTAGCATAGTCTTTCTTCCAAAATACATCAGCTGAAATTTTCCCTCGTTTAGTTGTATTTTGTTTTTAATCTGCTTATTGACTCACCGCATAGAGATCAGACTGGAGTTGAGTTCAGTCTTCTTCATTGATGATTTGCTGGAGCTTAGTGTCATCAGCAAATGTTTTCACTTTGCAGTGATTTATGACGCTGGAAAGGTCGTTTATGTATATTATAAATAGGAGCGGGCCTAAGACATTCCCCTGAGGGATACCACTGGTGACTTTTGCTGGGCTTGAGTGGACGCCATCGACCACATGTTGTGTTCTATTCGCCAGGAAATACTCAATCCAGTATATATATATATATATATATATATATTATTTAAAAAAAAAACAAAGAAAAAATAAATGTGAAGACGTAGCACGAGCAATGTATTAATATGATGCTCGGAGAAAGAAAAATATATATATATATATATATAAATTTGTAATATCAAATATGGATTCAGAGTATAATGTTGCTATCAGAGAAAATTCCTCTCACAGACTAAGCTGCTAACAAACCCTCTCAGCAATCCAATGCAAAGAATTGTAATGTAGAGTGTCGATACCACTGAAATCCCGAAGATCTCATCGATGAAATTCTTTTATGAGGAGTATATAAACAATAACATTCAGGAGTAGGATAGGTGAACGTATGTATTTATTTAACTATGTGACATCTTAGAATTACGGTTGGTTCGCAGCTCTCTTCTTGTAATGATAATTTTAGAGTATAATAAATTATGTTTACATGTCTGCATTGATATTTATGTTACTCTTTATATAATAGTTATATATTCACAAATCAGTGCAGATAAAAGAAGCTAGAACATCAGATCATTAGAACATCGTGGTTACGCGAACGATCCAACTTTGAAGTTCGTTTAACCGTGATGTTCCTATAGTTTGATGGTCTGGCTTTCTTCTTTTCCATGAATATACAACTGCATGGTATAATGCTAAGCATATATATATTAACGCAATCATGTAAGTACAACTTCTTCAAAACTGAACTTAATAGTACATGAAGAAGTTTACTAAACGGTTGAAAGGTTAAAGACCCCCTTCGGTCATGAATGACCATGGGATTGCTCCTAGAAATTTACCCGTCAGGCACACCTCCTGGCAAGGTTGTTTGTGGAAGACCAGCAGTCACTCATGCCTACCATTCTCTCCTCTCCCTGCCATTATATGTACATAGGGTAATGGGTGAAGATACCCTCTGGTCATGAATGACTATGGAATTGCAACTAGAAAGTTCCCCTCTGAGGCACAAGTCCGGGCAAGGTTGTTTATGGAAGACCAGCAGTCACCCATGCATACCAGACTCTCTCCTTTCCACGTCTCCGATGTTATCCAAGGGAAAGGCAAAGGCTGATACAGCTTGGCACCAGTAACATCACAACTCATTTCTACAGCTGATTGAATCGGAGCAATGTGAGATAAAGTGTCTTGCTCAAGAACACAATACACAACGCGAAATGGTTAAGAATATATATATTCACGTCTCACATGTACTGACTCTTATCGTTCAAACATGCATCCATGCCAATATCTGTGTGTGTGTGTGTGTGTGTGTGTGTGTGTGTGTGTGTGTGTGTGTGTTTGTATGAATGTATGTGTATGTGTTTCTCTGCGTGTATGTGTGCCTGTTTGTATGTATTTGCTGGCGTGGCTGTGTGGTAAGAAGCTTGTATCCAAACCACATGAGTCCGGGTTCAGTCCCATTGCGTGGCACCTCGGGCAAGTGTCTTCTATTACAGCCACGGACCAACAGAACCCGCTTGAGTGGATTTAGTAGACATAAACTGAAAGAATATATATGAATGTGTGTGTCCGTCTGTCTGTTTGCGCGTGCGTTTGTATGTGTGTATGTGCACGTGTATGAATGTGTCTTTATACTTGTACTTCTCCCCCATCACCATTTGACGGTCGGTGTTGGTGTGTTTACGTCCCCGTCACTTAACGATTCGGTAAAATAAACCAATACAATAAGTTCTAGGTACTAGGATTGATGCATTCCACTAAAACTTTTAAGGCGGTGTCCCAGCACAGGCGTAGACTAATGAATGAAACAAGTAGAAGATTGAAAGATGACTTATACATGTGTGTGTGTGTGTGTATAAAAATATATATGCGTGTGTGTATAATATTTATATAATATATATACATATATGTGTGTGTGAGAGTGTGTCTGAGTGTGGGGGAGGGTGTATTGTGAAGATATCAAGATATTTTTCTAAACATGAAATCAATGGTAGCCTTAATACACAAATAAAGAAATCTATCCATCAATGCGTCAGTTGGCACTAATTTTCATCGTTTGACATTTACATGCTCGAAATGAGGAGTGGTTGGACAGCCGACGACTGATGAAGGGTCGTTCTTTATGTTACTTGTCCTGTTTTCCACTTGTGCCTCTTGTTGTTTACGTACACAGCTCATTTGTTTTCGTATTTCATGTTCTTTACGGTTTGTGACGTCTTGTGCCCATATATACATACATATACACACATGCACACACACACACTCACACACACACACACACACACTCACACACACACACACACACACACACACGTGTATGTATGTACTTATATGTATGTACATATGCATATATATATATATATATTATTTATATATATATATATAGATAGATAGATAGATAGTAAATAGACATTTACTCCTATACATATCTGAGTCTATATACATATATAAATATATGCATATATATACATATATATATATATATATGGATGTATATGTATATACTAATAT
>NC_068996.1:40852808-40853707 GCF_001194135.2 Octopus bimaculoides | reverse complement strand
TATATTTATATATATATATATATATATACATACATAGTTATATATATATATGTATATATTTATTATATCTATATATGTATATACATATATACACACATATATAAACATTTATGCATGAATGTATGCATATACGTTTGTATGTATGTAGGTAGCTAGCTAGCTAGTTATGTAACAATTAATAAAAGGAATGACCACTAAAGTGGATTCCTAATATGCTAAAGATAGCCGTCAAATCGCCTTACCACGAACAGTGTGTTCTCAAGAAAAATTTCAGCAAAAACACCAGAATGTAAAAATGAGCAAGACAAATGAAAATATATAAAATAGCCTGTTAGGTAGATAGGTAGGTAGGTAGGTAGATAGGTAAGTAGGTAGGCAGGCAGGCAGGTAGGCAGGATACCACGCAGGTATGCATACATAAATACTCCGAGCTGACACTGTACAGAAGTTAACAGATTCCCACTATATAGAGTTGGCCACTTGTGCACGTAGAATATATTTGCTTAATGTGACACAGCGATGTATCAGACTTTGATAAACGATATCAAAAAGGCCAAGTCATTATCAAACACAGTGATGGCTGCACCATTTATGAATACATGCGCGTTTGTACGTGTCTCTGTTTTGCGTTTCTGCTTCTGTGTCAATGTTTCTACATGTATTTATACACACACACACACACACACACACACACACACACACACACAAAGGTAGTAGACAAGCACACACACATGCACACGAACGCGCACACACATACACAAACACACGCAAACACATACACACTGGTATATTCACACGTATGTTTGTGCGTGTGCGATTCCATGAACGAAAGCAATAATCATCTACGTCAATATTTTTTTTACTTATTGACTTATATATATATATGTATATATATATAC
>NC_068996.1:40849203-40850477 GCF_001194135.2 Octopus bimaculoides | reverse complement strand
TTCTGTGTATGTCCTCCGTCACCGCTTGACACGCGTCACGACAAAAGTCCCCGACAAAATAAGTACGAGTCATTGAAGAATAGGTACAGGATCGATTCGGTGGACTAAAATCCTTCAAGGCGGTACCCCATCAAGGCTATAACTGTATTAATTACTGAAACAAAGAGATTAAATATGCGAACAAAAACACACACACGCACACACACACACACACACACACACACATACATACACACATGGATATATGCATGCATACATACTTACACACACGCATACATACAGACAGACAGACAGACAGTCATGCAGACAGACAGAAATACAGACGGACGGACGGACGGACAGACAGACAGACAGACAGACAGACAGATAGGTAGATAGATAGATAGATAGATAGATAGATAGATAGATATCTTTTATTAGCCACACAGGGCCGAACACAGAGGGGTATATATATATATATATATATATATAGAGAGAGAGAGAGAGAGAGAGAGATAGAGAGATATCTTTTATTAGCCACACATGGCTGCACACAGAGGGGACAAATACAACCGTGGATTTCTACTTTATAAAGCATTATAAGCATTGGACGATTTTCACCGAGATTGTGGTCATTAATATGGAAATGTATAGGAGGCATGGCAGTTCAGTCGCTGCCACTTTTTATTCATATTTCAAGTTCAGTACAGTCAGAAATTAACCCTTAATAATCGATAAGTAGTGCACAGTGTGGCTTTAGCCCTAATACGCTTAATCCCAACCAGAAGCAGTATTTTTGTGTATGTGTGTGTGTGTACATTTATATATTGTATTTTGCACGGGTGTTTAAAAACCGTATGGATATGCGACTATTACATATATGTGAACGATAACTTGAAGTTATGTTTAAAAAAAAGGTTTCAGTCTAACAACGTCATATTTATTGATAGGCTCATTACCAAGGCTAGAGTCAAATGCATTGTAGCATTGATGTTGACGACTGCTATAAATTTCCACTGACAGGTTATTCAACAAGTCTAGCTTCGTATGCCCTGGGGAGACCTTTGAACTCCCATGAACAGGAATTTCATACATGCTTACATACACACACACTCGCGCGCGCGTGTGTGTGGGTAAGCGCAGGCGTGGCTGTGTGGTAAGCTGTGTGGTGGAAGCGCGTGGCCTAGTGGTTGGAGTGTCAGCATCATGATCGTAAGATTGTGGTTTCGATTCCTAGACCGGGCGACGCGTTGTGTTCTTGAGCAAAAAAATTCATTTCACGTTGCTCCAAAAAA
>NC_068996.1:40845836-40848251 GCF_001194135.2 Octopus bimaculoides | reverse complement strand
ATATATATATATATATATATATATACAAACATATATATACATGCATACAATCACACACATATTCATACACACAGGCAACGCACAACACCACACACTCAATACAGTGGACATATATATATACATACGTGTGTGCGTGTGTTTGTGTGTGAATGTATGAGTATAGGAAGAGAGAACGGGAGATAGATAGACAGACAGTCAGACAGACAAACAAGCAGATAGATAGATAGATAGATAGATAGATAGATAGATAGATAGATAGATAGATAGATCCGAGGAAAATAAAACATGGAAGCTTATGCAGCAAAGAGCTTGAAAGCGCAAGTAATGCATCGAACACAACTAATACATGCAAAAACTCTTGAATGATAAAGCGTAGAAATATAAACGGAAAATGCAACAATCAAAGTAGTATAGAAGAGACATATACCATGAGAAGAATGTAACGTTTATAATGGACACCCTTTACGAACGCGAAGAAAATTAATTGAGAGAAGTAAGAAGAATGGAAAAACATTCCCATAACAATTTAAGATGTGCATTTATTTTATCTATTGTTATTTGTGCGATTTTTATCCGATAGCAACTACCGATATATAAATATAATATAATATAAATATAATATAATATAGTATAAATATAATATAATATAATATAAATATATATATGTGTGTGTGTGTACCAATAACATCATTTGTATAATATTTAGCATATGTAAGCGCTAGCATACTTCAGTGTGATATTACACGCAACAGATCTGATGTTTCTGTTATTGTTTACATTAATATGTAACATTGGTTTCACATTTTGACACTAAGCCAGAAATTTCGGAGGAGATGAGTTGGGGGAGGGTGAAGGTAAGCGCAAATTAAATCGATCCAAGTGCTTAATTGGTACTTATGTTATCAACCCCGAAATTATGAAAGGGGAAGTCGACCTTCGTGGGATTTCAATTCAGAACGTAAAGACGAACAAAATCCCGCTAAACATTTTGTCCGGCAAGCTAACGATTGTGCCAGTTTGTCATCTTATAGGCATCCAAAATACTGGCTTCAGATTTAGGCACTAAGCCAGGAATTTCCGACGAGCAGAGTGAGCGGTAAGTCGATGGCATCGACTCCAAGTGCTCAACTGGTACTTATTTTATCAATCTCAAAAGGATGAAAGCCAAAGTCTCCCTCGACAGAATTTGAACTCAGAACGTAAAGAACGGGAAGAAAGGCCGCTAAGCATTTTTCCCGTCGTGCTAACGATTCTGCCATCTCACCTCTTTACATTAATATGCAATATTATCCGCTTTCCGAAAGGCAGCGAACTGGCAAAATCTTTAGCACGCGGGGCGAAATACTTAGCGGTATTTCGTCTGCGGCTACGTTCTCAGTTCAAACTCCGCCGAAGTCGACTTTGCCTTTCATCCTTTCGGGGTCGGTTAAATAAGTACCAGTTACGCACTAGGGTCGATGTAATCGACTGAAACTCTTTGTCCTTGTTTGTCCCCTCTATGTTTAGCCCCCTGTGGGCAATAAAGAAATAGATATTATCCGCTTTGCGAAAAGCGGCAAGCTGGCAGAAACGTTATCATGCCGCGCGAAATGCTTAACGGTATTTCGGTTGCCACTACGTTCTGAGTTCAAATTCCGCCGAGGTCGACTTTGCTTTTCATCCTTTCGGAATCAATTAAATAAGTACCAGTTACGCACTGGGGTCGATGTAATCGACTTAATCCGTTTGTCTGTCCTTGTTTGCCCCCTCTATGTTTAACCTTTTGTGGGCAATAAAGAAATAAGAAACGTTAGCACGCCGGGTAAAATGCTTAGTGACATTTCGTCCGTCTTTCCGTATTAAGTTCACATCCGCTGAGGCTGACTTTGCCTTTCATTCTTTCGGAGTCGATAAAATAAATACCAGTCGAACACTGGGGTTGATGTAATCGAATTTTACCCACTTCCAAAATTGCTGGCCTGGTGCCAAAATTTGAAACCGGTATTATCTGCTTCGCGAAATTATTAATATTAATGTTTATAAAACTGCCGAACAGGAGGAAAAAAATTACACAATGAGTATTTTTTTTACATGTTTCAGTCATTTGTATGCGGCCATGCTGGGGTATTGCCTTCAAGGGTTTAATCGAACGAATCGACACTAACACTTATTTGTTTTTAAGTATCGTATTTACTCCATTAGAATCTTTTGTTTAACTGCTAAGTAATGGGACGTAAACAACCTAATGCTGGTTGACAAGCTGTGTGGGGACAAATACAGACACGCACACAAATACAGACACACACACACACACACACACACACACACACACACACACATATATACATATACATATTCTGTTGTGTTTGGGGAGAATCATTCTCTTTTGGTGCCTTATATACACATACATACATACACACATACATACATACACGC
>NC_068996.1:40844486-40845796 GCF_001194135.2 Octopus bimaculoides | reverse complement strand
ACACACACACACACACACACACACACACACACACACACACACACACACACACACACACATATATATATATATATATATATATACATATATAACCTCGTGGGCATCGGTACCATTTTCCTCTTTCTCCGTTCTTCCATTCTCCGAACTTTCCATCTTTCCGACGAAGGGCTACGCCTGAAACGTCATACACTCTCTCTTTCCTTTCCTGAGCGTCCAATAATACTATCCATATCACGTCCTCACTTTGTTGTTTTTTTTGTTTTTTTGTTATTGTTTTTTTGAACTATATATATATTCTTTTTTTTACTTGTTTCAGTCATTTGACTGTGGCCATGCTGGAACACCACCTTTAGTCGAGCAAATCGACCCCAGGACTTATTCTTTGTAAGCCTAGTACTTATTCTATCGGTCTCTTTTGCCGAACCGCTAAGTTACGGGGACGTAAACACACCAGCATCGGTTGTCAAGCGATGTTGGGGGGACAAACACAGACACGCAAACATATACACACACATACATATATATGCATATATACGACAGGCTTCTTTCAGTTTCCGTCTACCAAATCCACTCACAAGGCTTCGGTCGGCCCGAGGCTATAAAAGAAGGCACTTGCCTAAGGTGTCACGCAGTGGGGCTGAGCCCCGGAACCATGTGGTTGGTAAGCATGCTTCTTACCACACAGCCACTCTTGCGTCTATGTATGAAGAGTTTTTTAAAAATTACTATGTGCTAAATATTTCACTCACCATCACTCTTGCCAACTGTATGTAATCAAAAGATATCTAGTCCCATAAATTTAAGAGATATATAGAATTCATAGAAATACTCAAAGATCGGAAGTAATAAGGTTTATATTGATCCTAGTTTTCAAAATATTCAACTATAGGCGCAGGAGTGGCTGTGTGGTAAATAGCTATAGGTGCAGGTGTGGTTGTGTGATAAGTAGCTTGCCTACCAATCGCATGGTTCCGGGTTCAGTCCCACTGCATGACACCTTGGGCAAGTGTCTTCTACCTCGGGCCGACCAAAGCCTTGTGAGTGGATTTGGTAGACGGAAACTGAAAGAAGGCCGTCGTATATATGTATATGTACATATATGTGTGTGTGTGTGTGTGTGTGCACGTGTGTGTGTGTGTGTCTGTGTTTGTCCACCCATCACTTGACAACCGATGCTGGTGTGTTTACGTCCCCGTAACTTAGCGGTTCGGCAAAAGAGACCGATAGAATAAGTACAAGGCTTCTAAAGAATAAGTCCTGGGGGGTCGATTTGCTCGACTAAAGGCGGTGCTCCAGCATGGCCGCAGTCA
>NC_068996.1:40842881-40844039 GCF_001194135.2 Octopus bimaculoides | reverse complement strand
TCTGGGAATCGAGACCGTGATCCTAAGACCGCGAATCCGCTGCCCTAACCACTGGACCATTGCGCCTCCACTCTCTTTCAACGTTGTCGGAACTCCGTCGCTTACGACGTCGATGGTTCCAGTCGATCCGATCAACGGAACAGCCTGCTCGTGAAATTAACGTGCAAGTGGCTGAGAACTCCACAGACACGTGTACCCTTAACGTAGTTCTCGGGGATATTCAGTGTGACACAGTGTGACAAGGCTGACCCTTTGAAATACAGGCACAACAGAAACAGGAAGTAAGAGTGAGAGAAAGTTGTGATGGAAGAGTGCTGCAGGGTTCGCCACCATCCCCTGCCGGAGCCTCGTGGTGCTTTAGGTGTTTTCGCTCAATAAACACTCACAACGCCTGATCTGGGAATCGAGACCGTGATCCTAAGACCGCGAATCCGCTGCCCTAACCACTGGACCATTGCGCCTCCACTCTCTTTCAACGTAATACAACTTTATATGTAATGTATTGGATATTATGGAAACGCTTAACATGAGGCGGATAGTTGTAAAATGCAATGAAGTTGAAACGTAGGAAATGAGTCTATATATATCATGGTTGGAAATGGCTTTTGAAACACTTAGTCATTACAGCTTCAAAGATATTACGTCAGAGCTAGCTTGATAGCATAAATTAATTGAATTAAAATCTTGTATACTCATTGCTAAATGAAAGGTCTGACATTTAAGAGAAAGTCTCTATTATGTGTTCATATAGTTGAAGTAAAGTCTTTATTTATATTTATATGTAGAGAGACACTCGGCAATAACAAGAAACAGTAATTATTGTGATTTCAACAGAAAATAATTCGTGAAATTCCAGCATCAAATATATCTTATAAATTTACTTTCTATGTTGATTAATGCCCTTTTTCGCTTTCAATCATTTGCACATAAGTTATTACATATTCTTCTTCCGGTCGTTCCCTCACTTTTTTCTTTCTTTCACTCCCCTTCTCGCTCCGTTTCTATCTGTCTATTTCACACATTTTCTCCTTCTCTCTCTCTCTCTCTCTCTCTCTCTCTCGCTCTCTCTCTCTCTCTCTCTCCCTAACAGTCTCCCTCTCACTCTCACTCTGTATATTTCATATGCATTTATATGTTTGTATATACATACGTATATAT
>NC_068996.1:40840189-40841316 GCF_001194135.2 Octopus bimaculoides | reverse complement strand
ATATGCATAATATAACTAATATATAAATATATGCATATATCCATACATATATGTACATATATGCATATATCCATACATATTTGTACATATATGCATATATCCATACATATATGTACATATATGCATATATCCATACATATATGTACATATATGCATATACCCATACATATATGTACATATATGCATATACCCATACATATATGCATATATCCATACATATATGCATATATCCATACATATATACATATATCTATACATATATGCATATATTCATACATATATGCGTATATCCTTACATATATGCATATCATAATACAAATAATATGCGAGTATATGCATACATACGTACATGTATGTACATACCAACATCTACATGTATATATAGATGCATATCTAGGTACAGGACGTTGCAAAAAAAAAAAGTGGACAAAATGATGAACAGAGCGCAGAAAACACGCATGCCACATAGAGAACATTTCCTTCACCAGCTGCCACCATTCTGAAACTAAGCTTTTACCCTTACATATATGAACATACATATATGCATGCTAATACTGAACCCACATTTGAATTCTGACTCGTATCACTATCGAACCAAGAGTTTAACTACGGTCTGTCCATAGCACTTACTTAGCGTTACCTGCCATTCTTTGGGTCTTCTAGACACCAATACCTCTCATAGATACTTAGTATATATGATCTAGCATGGCAGGTTATACTCTGCTGGTTATACTCTGTGATTGCGAGTGTGTTCAGGCTGAACAGCGTGTGCCTACACAATATGCGGTGGTATATACATACATTCGAATATATATGATAGTATGATGTCTCTCCTGGTTCTGTCTGTCCCTATATATACATGATGATATATCATATATATATATCAAATATATATATATGTATATTATCTTCGAAACGTCAGGTTAGAATAGAGGCCGCTGATGAAGGAATATTCCAAGTGGCTTTCCGTTTTCCTATGTGTTCGTTCCGTTGTCTGTAGTTCATTGTTCTAACGTCCTGTACCCTGATATGCATATATATACACATGTAGATGTAAGTATGTACATATATGTGTGTATACATGTATATATATTATTTGTATTATATATATATATATATATATATAT
>NC_068996.1:40835705-40836204 GCF_001194135.2 Octopus bimaculoides | reverse complement strand
AATGAACTGAAATGAACTGCAACTAATCTCCACATCCTCTGATAACTTACCGATGGTTATTCAACGATTTCCCCTCACAGCTGCACGCACATCTGCAATGTTTTTTCAGTTCTACTGGTTGTGAGTCTCCCAGAACGTTCGTCACTATCGACATTTTTTCGGCCATCTTAGAAACATCTGAATCACTTGTACACTTGTGTGCAGCTCACACACCCTTCTCCATACACTTTCTGCAACTCTGCGTAGGCTCTGAGCAGGTATCACCATGATAACGTTCTCTGTCATGGTCAATGCAATTATCATACGCTTCACATATTCCTTCCAAGGACGGCTGTAAATAGCGAAAGTGAGTCAGAAAGTTAAAACTTAGTGCGCATGCACAACAGCGTTCGTGGTCAATCTGTGCCAAGCGGCTTCACTCTGACTATTTTAGCTTCGTTACTATGGCACCAGTCCTGATATTTATTGATCAGATCTCATATATATATATATATATATA
>NC_068996.1:40831331-40834936 GCF_001194135.2 Octopus bimaculoides | reverse complement strand
ATATATATATGTATGTATGTATGTATGTGTGTATGTATGTATTTATGTATGTATTTATGTATGTATGTATATATATATTCCAACATCTCTTACATGACAAATGCGTTTCATAAACACTCAAAGCAAGTATTTAATCCTACAAAAATTATTCACTTTTCAAAAGCACAGTAAAATTGTATTGCAGATCGTAAAGTTAAATATATATTCCGTACTATCCGACAAACTATATGCAGTCTTACACAGAATTAATTTTGAGGCGTTCCAACATCAAAGTTGCTAATAGTAAGTTTCTAGGTGAGAAAATATGCTGGAAACGTCTTTAACTAATTTATCTCCAGGCGGATAGTAAATCAATTCAAATAGATATTTTCCGCTTTACGTCTTAAAAGTAGTCTTCTGGGATTATTTAGACAGCTACTGAGTTTCAAAAGTTAAAATAACATTTCAAGATATATTTGTTTTCGCAGTGTTGAATTTTGAATACACTAATGAACAAATGATAATTAAGTCTCTTTACATTATTATCACTGAAGTAAAAAGTGTTGGTTCTTAGACACATATGTGTCTAGATGTGAGTGTGTTTGTGGGTGTGGGTTGGTTGGCTGGTCGGTTGGCTGGACGTGTGTGTGTGTGGGGGGAGTATTTAAGTGTGTGTGTGCACATGTGTACGAGCGCGTGCATATGTATGTGAGTATTTATGTGCAGTAGGACGTGTTGTCACTTACATATGCTCTTTGGTCAAAAGCCATATTTCCATCATATACCAAATCCCAAAGAGACTATACGTAGCCACTATTGTTCTTAGATGAGAAAATTGATTGACAAAAATACCAGAGTTTGGTGTAACTTGTTTCATATTAATCTCTACAATCTAAGAAGCGAGTACAAATTGCAGTTCATTTGAAGATACACACTTGTGATATATCGATCAGTTCTACGATAGGTGTTTGGCAGTAGACACCTGTGTAATTATATTTAATGCGATGTCTTTTCCCCACGTGATGAATATCATTTTACGTTGAACGTTGCTGGTGTTACAAGCAATCAACACATTGCGGATATTCAATGCATATTGCCTGTTTGATTCCTGAACGTTGAAATAGTCGCTAAAATTAAGTCATCAACTGGTTGGTATCACGTTAAAGCATACACGAAGATATGATTCACACTTGTCATAAAACAGAATTTCAATGAACTTCACAACTCATTAAACAAATTTATATGTAAAACTCAGGTTTCTTATAAATATATGAACATATTGTACGTTCTCCGGTAACTCTTCATGGCGGTTATAAATTATTCACACAGACAAGGTTGCATTGCAATCGCTGGGCTAACTATTCAGGGATAAATAATGGTGGACTTCGCGTTGATGTCGACGATGAGTGTCCGGTTGTTCGAATTCTTGAATCCATACTCGTGAAATTAACATATGAGTATAATACACCTAAATGTATATCCTTTACATTAATTGTAAAGCAGAATCAGTGTGAAGTATAAGCCAAATGGAAAACTTATGATAAAGAGAGAAGGTGAGAAAGAGAAGGGAGAAGTAACTGAACCCGGTACTACAATGGTATTTAATTTATCCTCCCTGATATGGACACAGGCTAAGTTGATCTCTATGAGATTTGAATTCGGAGTACAGAAACCAGGAATGAGTATGCCAAGACATTTTTTTACTACGTACGAAGCTAGTGATTCTAAAAGTGAGGAGGACTCCCTACCAGAGGGAGTGTGGAGATATTTCAGCAGAGAGTTTGTTATTTCAGAATGGGATATAGAGTAAGTGACAAGTGGATAAAACACGATATAAGCTTTCATTAAATATACTTTTGAATATATACGTGTGGGGGGGGGGCTGTGTCTAGTTCCCACCCCACCACACGTTATTAAAAAAGTCATATTACTTTGAAGAAATTATAAATGACTATTAAAAAAAATTAATCAATAAAGTTTATTTGTATATTAAACATAGATTATAATGCTTAGTATTACAAGATTCGCTTCTCTTTTAAATGACAACTTCCAGCGAGAAACAGTAATCCCTTTCTGATAGAAATAAGTTTTCAAATTGCGTTAGGCTCCGGTCATGCTGGAGTATTACATTGAAATTATTTAGTCAATAATATTATCTCCCAAAATAATTCTTCGCACATGGTCAGATGTATGTTGCATTATCAAGAGCGTCAAGAAAAGAAAATATAAAAATATTAACCGAGATAATTGAAAAGGGTTCATTTGCTGACAGTTGTGTCTGCAAAAAAATTCCTGCAGTGATGTGAGACGTTCATTACTCTCTTTTATTACCTCAGCCAAGGAAGGAGGTTATGTTTTCATCGGTGTCGGTTTGTCTGTCTGTCCGTCTGTGGGCAAAATAACTCAAAAAGTTATGAACGGTATTTAATGAAACTTGCAGGAAAAGTTGGTAATGACACAAGAAACAGATGATGAAATTTTGGTAGTGATCTGGGAAACGTCATGGATTCTTGAAGGATTTTTCATTTGTTATATTTACTTTACATGAAGTATTAATGTTACGTTCTTTGATTATCTCCCTTGAAAACACTTTCATCGTTTCAACGTAACCTATGCTGTTTCAACGTTGCTGTTTCAAAAGTTTATTTTCGTTTCTCTATTAGTAATTTTACTCGCGTTGTGTGTGTATCACTCAAGTTTTAAGTAATTATTGTTTCTTTTTAGTTGTATGGTGAAACTAGCTTGCTGTTGTTATAAATGTATTATAACTGTTTCAGATGATTCCTGTTTTTAAAGCCTTTTTTTTTTTTAAACCATATGGCTGTGTTATTTTTTTTTAACCTCGCCAAGGAGGTTATGTTTTTGCCGGCGTTGGTTTGGGAAATTGGGCGATTTTCAGCATGCGTGTATATGGGTGGAAATGAGCTGCTTGGCGGAATGCTGCGCTCTCCGAGTGCTTTTCTGGTTTGAAATGTATTGAAGTTTCCTTTTAATCGCGAGGAAAGAGACACTAGAAACACTTAAGACGTCTACAAGTGAATATCATGAAACAACAATATAGCAGAACTCAATTCTTCGTATTGGTAAATGTAATTCATTAATTCCCACCAGAGAATCTATTTTCAAATTCACTCAAGTGAACATTCATGAACATTTTCCCTTGACAGTCTCATTTCTTT
The DNA here is from genome assembly GCF_001194135.2 of Octopus bimaculoides. NCBI lineage: Eukaryota > Metazoa > Mollusca > Cephalopoda > Octopoda > Octopodidae > Octopus > Octopus bimaculoides. Next base: position 40,831,778 of record NC_068996.1, on the reverse strand, counting down.
TCCAATTTTCATTATCGTCTTTTTTTAATGTATCATGGATTATTTTACCGATTACAGAATAAACTATTACAGAGTCTTTGTTCAATTCATGAGCATATTGTCAATTTACTCTATAATTTATGTATCTTATATATATATATATATATATATGCGCGTGTGTGTGTGTATGTGTATGTATGTATGTATGTATGTATGAATTATGTATGTATGTATGTATGTATGTATGTATGCATGTATCTATGTATAATATCAATATGCGAAACACATATGCCAGGAGAAAACCGGGATCTTTTTTTAAAACGGGGGCCACATTTTTCATTAATGTTTTACGTAGTGTTTTTGGTACCGAAAGACTTTCAAACTTCGTATACTTATCTATTTTGTGTTATAGAACAGAAAAATATGTTTGTATTCGAATTTATTTCATGTAAAAAATTGTCTTATTTC
>NC_068996.1:40829025-40830667 GCF_001194135.2 Octopus bimaculoides | reverse complement strand
TGTGTGTGTGTGTGTGTGTGTGTGTGTGTGTGTGTGTGTGTGTGTGTGTGTGTGTGTGTGTGTTTGTATGCATGTATGTATACAGCACACATGCATACAGACAGGCCGATAGACGAACAGATACTCAGACATATAGATAGATGTGAATCGCCAGTCACATTTTACATCGTAAGCAGAAGAGAGAGAGAGGGGATAGGTACACATACTAGGTTTGATGGCAGGCAATAAGTAAGAAAGCATTCTCCCCTACCCCATACAGAGACATACAGTGAGAGAGGGAGAGAGAGAATGATAGAGACGTAGGTGGTGAAGTATAGCAAGAATAATTTTACGATGGGGTGGATTGCAATTTTGTTTATAAACTTATATATTTTTTCCTATGTATGAATGAGAACTGTCTTGTAGAATCTTCTTCCTGTTCATGCTGGTACTGTAGGTCTCTATCTACAAACACTTTAAACGGAAATTTAAAACAGGAGCAAGCCCACTGGTTTCGAGAGGTTTTCAAAGCTCGTGGACAGTGTTATTTTTCCAAAACTCAGCAAGTAAAACAAAAACAGAAACACGAGCATATGAATAAATATAAAAGAATACGTTCATATTTACTCATTCACGCACGCAAATATTTACACACATACACACAGACGCGCACACACACATATACATACAATCAAAGCAAACACATATTTACATACAGTTATTGTTGGCACTCCGTCGCTTGCGACGTCGAGGGTTCCAGTTGATCCGATCAACGGAACAGCCTGCCGTGAAATTAACGTGCAAGTGGCTGAGCACTCCACAGACACGTGTACCCTTAACGTAGTTCTCGGGAATATTCAGCGTGACACAGTGTGACAAGGCTGACCCATTGAATTACAGGTACATCAGGAACAGGAAGTAAGAGTGAGAGAAAGTTGTGGTGAAAGAGTACAGCAGGGTTCGCCACCATCCTCTGCAGGAGCCTCGTGGAGCTTTAGGTGTTTTCGCTCAATAAACACTCACAACGCCCGGTCTGGGAATCGAAAACATACAGTTATACACATATACGAACACGCGTACGCACACGCGCAAACACACAAACTAACAAACATGTTAATGCAGTCACTATGTCTGAGACCTCGTTGTCAAATGTTTCCTCCTCTACAGATACTAATTTACATCTATAAGACTGCGTACGTGCTTCCCAATCATGTAATTCTGGGTTCAGTCCACTGCGTGGCACCTTGGGCAAGTACCTTCTATCATGGCCTCGGATCCACCAAACCTTGTAAGTGGATTTGGTAGATAGAAACTGAAGGAAGACTGTTGTATGTATATATATATATATATATATATATATATATATATATATATATATATATATGTATGTATGTATGTATGTATGTATGTGCACGCGTGTATGTGTACATTTATGAGTGGATGACTTTGTGTCTGTGTTTGTCTCCCGCCACCTCTTGACGATCTGTGTTGGTGTCTTTACGTCCCTGTAACTTAGCAGTCCAGCAAATATGAGTGATGGAATAAGTACTAGGCTTAAAAGCAAATAAGTCCTGGGGTCAGTTTGTTCGACTAAACCCTTCAACGCGGCGATCCAGCATAGCTGCAGTCGCAATGACTGGTAAAAGAAAAAGATTATATATAT
>NC_068996.1:40827124-40828492 GCF_001194135.2 Octopus bimaculoides | reverse complement strand
TGTGTGTGTGTGTGTGTGTGTGTGTGTATAAACTTACTTAGAAATGGATGCGTGGCGTTCAATCAAATATTAATATAGATTTTATATATATATATATATATACATATATACATAGTGAGAATTTACAAAAAAGCAAAAGACGAAGACGGGTGTGTAAACAACAAACAGAAGTATCAGTTTAATGTTCGGGAATTGAGGAAGTCTTTTATGTTTCGAGCCTACGCTCTTCGACAGAAATGAACTCAGAAATAAACAGGGAGAAAAAACAGAAAAAGATTTAGTGGCTAGCGATCTATCATCGCGAATGCCATATATATATATATGGCGAATGCCACATCTATATATAGTGAGAATTTACAAAAAACAGTAAACGAAGACGAATGTGTAAACAACGAACAGATGTATTAGTTTAATGCTTGGGAGGTGCGAAAGTCTTTTACATTACGAGCCTACGCTCTTCAACAGAAAGGAATACAAAAATAAACAAGGAGAGAAAATACAAAAAGGTTTAGGGGCTAATGATCTATCATGGCGAATACCGGACAGAGGGGTCAGACAGGAGAGCAAAGAAGAAGGTGCGCATGCATGTGTATGTAAGAGCGTGTATGTGCCTGTGGAAGGGGGCTGGGGCTGGGGCTGGTGACATTGACGTGTGCATGTGTGCGCTGGTGTGGGTGCTGGGAAGTGGTGTGATGTGGCGTGGTGTGGTATTGTGATGTGTGGTGGTGTGTAGTGTGGTGGTGTAGGTGTTGGTTTTAGAATGTGTAGGGGTGGGGTAACGAGGGAGAGAGTGGAAGGGAGAAGGTGTGTAGGAGTGAAGAGAAGAAGTATGTATATATATATATATATATATATATTAGTTTATGTATATATTAATATTATCTCAGTTATTAAAAAAACCTTTGATAATGTAAATATGTTAATAGTTACCAGTGGTAGCAAAATTACACTAAAAAAACAAGATATGACAGCCGTTCTACAGGTAGAGATACCAAGTTAAAGTGATACATTTTGAGAAGATATGCAAAACGCATATAAACAAAAGTTCCTTTAATTCCTACACATGTTTCAAAATAAATGAGAGCTCCTTCACAAAGAAGTAAGAGCTGCTGGGATTCCTCATATATTTCTCTTCAGGGGGTTCATAATAAAACATATAATAGCAAGACAAAAACGAAATGATGAGGTAACTTACGAGAAGAGATGTTACATGGTCAGTGACCGTTAGAACGTTTGTTTACATACAGATATAAAGGGAGCGTGAGCTAATTGCTGAGTCAAAAATGGAGGAAAGGAGGGAAGTAAGGGAGTACATCATATAAGGGAAACTAATAACACACACACACACACACACACACACACACACAT
>NC_068996.1:40823966-40827006 GCF_001194135.2 Octopus bimaculoides | reverse complement strand
TATATGGGTACAAGACGTCACCAATAGTAAACCACATGAAATGCGAACACAAATGAATTCAATACGAAAAGAGCGAGAGAAACGAATGGAAAACAGGACAAGTAACACAAAGACCGACCCTTCATCAGTTGTCAGCTGTCTGCTCCTCATTTCCAGCATTGAACGACAATATGAGTCTTCGAAGATAGTTGCTCCCATAAATTCTAAAATAAAATTTGGTATTTATATGGAGGGTCAAAGTTGGGAACAAAAACAGGACAGTGGAGACATACAAGGAAACCGAACGAAAACAAACATGGAAGGTCGTTAGACCAGAACGAGGGTAAAATAGCGAACGTTGGAGAAATATTTTCTTTGACAAGAGGAAAGATAGAAGTGAGAGATAGGATATATCTAGTCCTTAGGAGAGTTCTGAAAGAAAAGAAAGATGATCACGTGAGGACAAAAAAAGATGGACGATGGCCACATGTGAACAACGGGAGAGAGAAAGGGAGAAAGAGAGGAGGGAGGAGAGAGTGACAGATACAAAACTGTGAAGGGGACAAGAACGGAATTAGAGAAAACGATGAGAGAGAAAACAATGGGAAAGTAACCAGTATAGAGTAGAGTCGCATCCAAGTAACAATTTGTCGACTATCTATCTACTCCTCATTTCGAGCATTTGCTTTCTTCCCAGTGACATAATTCTGGGTTCAGTCCTATTGCGTGACACTTTGGGCAAAGTGTCTTCTACTATAGCCTCGGGCCGACCAAAGCCTTGTGAGTGGATTTGGTAGACGGAAACTCAAAGAAGTTCGCCTTGTATATATATATATGTGCGTGTGTGTGTGTGTGTTTGTGTGTGTGTGTATGTGTGTGTGTGTTTATGTGTGCGTGTTTTTGTGTCTGTGTTTTCCCCCACCACCACTAACACCACCATGGCTTAAGTCTCCGAAGCTTAACTGTTCGACAAAAGAGACCGATACAATAAGTACTAGGCTTACAAAGAATAACTCCTGTGGTTGATTTCTTCGACTAAAGGCGATGCTGCAGCTTCACTGCAGTTAAATTACTGAAGCGTGTAAAAGATTAAACATATATAATATACATAAATATATATATATATACATATATATATATATATATATATATATATATATATATATATATAGATAGATAGATAGATAGATAGATAGAGAGAGAGAGAGAGAGAGAGAGAGAGAGAGAGAGAGAGAGACAGACAGACAGAGCGAGAGAGAGAGAGAGCGAGAGAGAGAAACACAGACAGAGACAGACAGACAGACCGACAGACAGAGTCAATTATGCAGATAGTCAAAATAGGCAAGTTAATTATTTTAAATATATTAAATTTGATAATTTGGGTAAAATGAGAGAATGCAAAAGGTGACTACTTTCAGATGATGAATTTTCATTTTAATAAGTCTTACTTATACAGAATACAACCACAGAAAAAATTAAAGGGGAAGAATAAAGGTGTTACAAGTCCAACAGCTGTTTCTGGAGGCTCGGTGATCCATCATAATGTCGGTAGATGTGATTCATCTCAATATGTGGCCTTTATGCTTACAATAAATATTGGATGAGATGAGTTCCGTCATCAAGGTAGGAAAGATTTTATATTTCAGATCTTAATGCAGAGAGGTTTAAAGATAGAACGATTAAATGTGGGAGTTAGCTATATGAAAGAGGGGAAATAAGAAGGTCGGTGAGGTTATAGGGTATATTAAGACAGGGAACGGTATGAGGAGAAAATATAGCTCAGGAAGATTAAATGGTTAATATCTATCTATCGATCTATCTAAATATCTATCTATTCACCCACGTGTGCATATATCTTAGTGTGTGTGTGTGTGTGTATGCGCGCGTAGGCGTGGCTGTGTGGTAAGAAGCTTGCTTCCGTTTCCGGATGTCTTACTGCAGCCGAGCAGTGTGTACGTTAGTCTTTGACTCTGTCCAAGAAGGAAGAACAAAAAGAAAATTTGAAAATTCGCACTGAAGGTTGTTACCACGCTAGTCTATAGCGTGGCGTTTTCAGAAGCTCAGCTGCAAAGTAAGACTGTTTGTATTCTGGGTCCAGTGGGGGCTTGTTGTTTGTTGTATTTACGAGCAAGGGGTCCCTACTGGATGATATACTTTGGTCTGCCTGCAGTTGAGCAATTGGTTCACTTTTTTGTGAATAATTGTTCTCATTCTGAGAAATATTGTTTTGGGGGCGTATCCCACCTCAAAAAAAAAGTTGAACTTTTATTTGCTTCATGAAAGCAATTTATTCAGAGAGAATTGTTCCAGTCGCTGTGTTCCGGGTTCAATTGCAGTACCAACAGGCCTGGAGTACTTAGTGGCCGAAAATTAATGGGTTTTTTTTCTGTGAACTGCTTTACGTCGTTGAAGTACTGAATTTTGTTGCCACGTGGCGAATTAAGTAGCTCAGCTGCGAGGAGGGGCTGTTTGTGTTTGGTCTGCCTGCAGTTGACCAAATTGATTCACGTTTTAGTGAATAATTGTTTTCATTGTGAAAATCATTTTGGGGGCGTATCCCGCCTCCAAAAAATAGAACCTTTTGGAAAATTCATAGAAGCTCACTGTGTTCCAGGTTCAAATTGGATTAACAACGGGCCTGGAGTACCTAAGTGGCCGAAGACTTGTGTTTTGTTTTGGAACTGTTAAAGTGTTTCTTTTTCTTCCTTCTTCCACCCTATTGTGACTTTTTCTTCTTCTTTTTCTGAACTGCTTTTTCCTTTCTTTTCCTTTTTCTTTTGATGAACTTTTATTTGACATTTTTCTGCACTTTAACAGACATGGAAAAAAAATTAAGCCACTCTCTTGGAATGGGAGGCTGTTGCACCCAAGCAGTGGATTGCAGAGACAGAGATGAGGACAGTGGTCTTGCGGACCTATTCCAGATCACGCAACGCCATTGCCCTCTTCAATAGAGAAAAAAATAATGAAAGAGCTGGCAAACTGTTTGCTAGCCAAAAATTATTATATTACAAGGGGGTCAAGTACATAACGGCGTGGTTGCTATTTGACTCCCCTGAAG
>NC_068996.1:40818660-40823377 GCF_001194135.2 Octopus bimaculoides | reverse complement strand
CAGACGATAAAAGGAAAAAAGGAAAAAGAAAAGAAACGGGAGACGGACGGCGGACGCCACTGTGCCGCCGGTCGAACTCGAGGCCCCTCCAGTGGGTAGTGTGCCACCGGAGCGGGAGGCTCTGCTAGTGGGAATTGTGCCACTGGCAGAGCAGGCCGTCGTCTCCCCCGCTGACGAGGAAGCAGAGATTATCCTCTGTTACCTCAAGGACAGGCCCGTTCAGCTTCATTTAGATAATTGTTTGGATCATCAACGGTACGATTCCACCTCTATAGACGATCCCAATTGGCCTCCGCAGGTGCGTGCGGAGGTCTTATATGTCAGGGAAGGAAAAAATGTTGAAAGGATATGTGACAGGAAGGACTTCGTCTCCCTTAAGTTGGGCCAGCCATTGCGGGTTGTCCTGCAGGCAGCAGGAATCTTGCTTGGGGGCCCGGATGTGGAGGACCATAGGACTTGATTCAATTTGATTTTGTTGATGATTTTTATTGAACAAGGTTTTTGAGGGGTTGTCGGTCAGCGAACGCCGGTGCCTCTCCCATTTTTTTACTCATCTTTTTGTATTCATTTCATTCATTAATGTCCGTGTCCAGCCCGCAGCTTCTTTATGATTGTTTGCCTTTGTTTGTCTCCTCAATGTAATGCCTTTATGGCAAAATTTATGAAATGAAGAAGCTTATTTCCCCAACCACATGGTTCCGGGTTCAATCCCACTGCGTACCGTAGCGGTTCGACAAAAGAGACGATAGAAAAATATATAGATAGATAAATAAATAGATATTTAAATGTATATGTGTATGTGTGTGCGTGTGTGTGTGTGGGGGGGTATTTATATACACTCACATATGCTTACATATATGCATGTATATATATATAAATAGATAGATAAAAAAATAAATAGATATTGAAATGTATATGTATGTATGTATATATATATATATATATATATATATATGTATATGTGTGTTTGTGTGTGTGTGCATATATGTATGCACATATATATAGATAGATAAATAGAAAGATATCTAATGTATGTGTATATTTGTATGTGTATATACAAATATATGTGTATGTGAGCACTTCTGTGTGTGTGTGCGTGAGCTTGTGTGTATATGTGTGTATGTGTGTTTGTGTGTGTGAGTGAGTGAGCGAGTGGGACACGACATATTTATGCATTCTAGTTTACAACCTCCCTTCTACCTTCGCGCGTTTATTGTTCGTTCTCCGATCGGTTACAATTAAACCGAACGATGCTAAACCTCCAAAATACAACGAGATAAACAACAAAAACAACATCTCTCCGTATTAATTAGTTGGGGCTTTTTTTTTCTACACCTAAACAATAGTTACAAAACCTCAATCCGCCCCTTATTCCTCCTGTTTGGATTCTTTGCCCAGAAGCTATGTTACTTAATCAATGGTTTCCGCATCTCTTTACCTCCTCTTTTATTCCGTATATTTTATCTTTTCATTTCTTTCTTTCTTTTTTTCCCTTCTCTCTTTCTGTCTTCCTCTCCATTCTCTCTCTCTCTCCCTCTCTCTCTATCTCTCTATATATCTATCTATCTATCTGTCTATCTGTCTATCTATCTCTTCTCTTCTTTTCATTCATCTTTTCATCTACTTACAATTGCCTTCGTCAGAAACAAGCTACAGATAAATATCAAGATACACTTATCTCTACGTATTTAACAATGCGTTAAAGTCAACTGGTCTAACTTTATTTCAGCTATCATACTCGTTCACTCACTTGATGGGATAGATTTATTAGGGTTGTTTTCTTAACCCCATGTCAGCTCTGCCAAATATGTCAAACCTACTTGAATCCAAATTTGAAGTCTTAGTCCCCGGTATATGAGGGTGGGCCAAAAATTTCATAGGTTGATTATGTGAGGAATGATGCAAGAGTTGCGAAATCTTTTTTATTACCTCCGCCTTCGTTTTCAGTCGTGTTTGTTTGTCTTTTAGTTTGTCCATAGACAAGATATCTCAAGAACCCCTGGATGGATTCGGATGAAACTTTCAAGGATGTTTGGCCACGTGACTGGCACGAACTGATTAGATTTTAGGATCGACCCGGTACCGGACAAGGATTCTAGATTATTTTTCCTGTTTTTTTTAACTTAATTTTTGAGAGTGGTCAGGTTCATTTTTAGTATTCTTGTTTGTGAGAGCAGTCCTGTTTATTTCAGATATTCTCATTTCAGAAATCATCTCTCGCTAATCGTTGAGAGGACGTTGGTGTTGCTTTGGCGGAAGTTTGCACTTTTTGAGTGCTCTTGTTGATAAGTGCATTGTTTCTTTCCAGGTAAATTAACATTTCACCCTTTACAAACGACTTCAAAAATTTTCTCTTGAAAATGGAAAAAAAAAAATGGCATCGTGGTGTTATCAAATACCTTCGAAAAAAAAAGGGTTTAATTCGCAACAACATTCATGCTGAAATGGTTGCTACATTAGAAGATAACGCTCTAACTTTATTAGCAACACAAAATCAGTAGCTGAATTTAGGAGGGGGAAGAGAAAGTCGTGAAGATGACCCGAGGTCTGGACGTCCTACAACTGCCGCCACAGAGGAAATCATTGATCGTCTTCATCATATGCTGATGGATGACGGGCAATTGACTATAATTCAAATAGCCAATGCTATTAGTATATTCCATGATAGAGTTGATAATATTGTGCGCAAAGAACTTGGCATAACGAAAGTTTTTGCTCGTTGAATTCTACGTATTCCGACACCTGATCGAAAGCACACCAAGCTAATCACATCACAGGAAAATCTAACATTGTTTGAGACCGTTCCAGTTGGTTTCCTTGAACATTTCTTAATTTAGGATAAGTATTGGATTCATCACTTTGAGCCAGAGACAAGCAGACAATCCATGCAGTAGAAATAACCCCTCCTCATCTGCTGCAGAGAAGACCAAGGTCGTGGCATATGCAGGAAAGATGTTTACCTCAGTTTTGGGCGGATGTAAAATGCATTGTATTTATTAGTATCTTCAGAAGGGTCGCACCATCAATGGAGAGTACTATGCCAACTTACTGAGGGGATCGGTTACGAAAGGCTATCAAGGCCACGGCCAGGAAAACTGATGAAAGTGATCTCTTGTTTCATCAGGATAACGATCGAGCATACTAGTTTTAGTATGTTAAAAAAAGAAATAGTATACTTCAAAGATATGCGAAACGGATCACCTTGGAGTCGAACGACAACGACAGATATCGATATTTAGCAGTTACTTCTGCTCACCGGTGCCATATATTCGATTCACCCCCGAAATCAATTCTAATCGCTGGCCTGAAATAAAATCTATCTCCTGATGTACATCAGTGCCGCACAATTAAGTCAAAATTCAAATTTTATGTTAGGAGCAGCTCCATATTGTAACATCATTAATGTCACATACTTAATGTATGTAAGTTGTTAGACGCTTTTAGGCTGCGTTACATCGCCAAGTGAAGGTCCCTTTAAAGTGTTCCTTGTTAAAAAACATAATATTCGTCAAATTTCTTTGCACGAAATACTGAAATCGTTACATACATTAAGGATTGATAATACATACGCACACACACACACACACACACACACATATAGGACGTTTTGCAACGTCCTGTACCCAGATATGCATCTATATATACATGTAGATGTAGGTATGTACATACATGTACGTATATATGCATATACTCATCTATTATTTGTATTATATATATATATATGTGTGTGTGTGTGTGTGTGTGTGTGTGTGTGTGTGTGTATTAATATTACGGATAAAATCCAAAATTACAGGTAAAAACTCAATTAAAATCAATTTATAAAAAATTAAAATTTAATTAAGTTTCACGGAGTAAAATATGTATAAATATATAGTTTTAGGGAAAAGAACCAAGGTTCATGAACTCATCGATTAGTTATGAAACACGTATAGTCATTTTATTATCTTTATCTTATGATATTTACTTTGTATTATATTATACTCATTTATTGTGCTTTTAATTATTAATTTTTCTATATGTGACAGTGGATTTTCATCGATGAGTTCATGAACCTTGGTTCTTTTCCCTAAAACTATATATATATATATATGAGAGGTTTTGGCATCCAGAAGACCCAAATTGGCAGGAAAGGGTATGTAAGTGCTACGGAAGGACCGTAGTTAGACTTCCGGTTTGATAATAGTATTAGTGAAGAGTTTAATGTGTGTGAGCATGTATCTGTTAAATAAAATGAGACAACAAAGCCAATGCAGTGTGAAATTTCTAGGACACTTCACACAGCTTTGACATTGTTGTCTCATTTTATCTGGTACTACCTTCCGAGCCTTCACAAAAGAAACGAGAGAGGCAGGAAAAAAGGAAAATAGCCTACGTATTTGAACACTGTGGAATTATTTACAAGACATTTCATTTAATTTGTTTCTCCAGCTTAATTGTTTTTCTAGTTTTACTCTTAGTTGAAGATGTCGATAAGACTGAAACCGGTACTAACCTTTACAAAATGTATTTAATGATATAATTATTTTAGCAGTTTCTACCTTGTCTTATTTTCTTTATACGTGTGTATGTGTGTGTGTGTGCGTGCGTGCGTGTGTGTGTGTGTGTGTGTGTGTGTGTACGTACGCGTATTTACCACCCCCTGCCGGAGCATCGTGGAGCTTTAGGTCTTTTCGCTCAATAAACACACACAACGACCGATTTGGGAATCGAAACCGTG
>NC_068996.1:40814966-40818423 GCF_001194135.2 Octopus bimaculoides | reverse complement strand
ATATGGAGACGCCTATATATATATATGTGGAGGCGCAATATATATAAATATATATATATATATGTATGTATGTATGTATGTATGTATGTATGTATTTCGTCATGATAGATCGCTAACCACTACACACTCTTTATTTTCTCTCCTTGTTTCTTTCTGTGTTCCTTTCTGTGTAAGGGCGTAGGCTCGGAACGTTAAAGACTTTTTCAATTCCCGAGCTTTAAACTAATACATCTGTTTGTTTTCTGTAGATCTTCTCTCGAACTGGTAGTGCGTCCCGATAGCATTGCCAAGCTAGGGATCTCTGGAAGTTATCCATAGGCCCCGGCCCGAATGCTGTCCTAAAAAAAGCGGGTTAGGAATTTCTCGTCGACACCCAGGTTTGCCCCGAGAGTGTCGTCGGACCTCCCCTCCACTAGTCCTCTATAGAACGCATTAATCGTTTGGAAGTTGCACAAGTTTGATCCCAGACGGCAGAGCTGTTGTAGAGATTGGTGACATTCGCGGTGCTAATCACCCAGTTTCGGTCTCTTTTTGATCCATGTTTGCAGTTCGGTGAGTGAGATGAGCTGCGGAAAGCGCGCCTCACGAACGGCGCCCACACCTGTTCACCGTCGTCAATGAAATTTCAGAGATGCCGCAGTTTCAGCGCGTGTCTGCGCATCATTAACCACGGCATCCCCAGTCCTCCATGTAACGGACGTTGACAGCAAATGGATCGCCTCACCATCGGAACGCCACCCTTCCACAGAAAGCGGAAGAGTATGCGTTCTAGTTTCGTGATGGTGGCATCGGGACAAGGTACGACGGTCAGGCGGTAATCGATGACTGATGCGATATACGCATTAGCTACCTCCGCCCGACCTTTTAGAGATAACTTTCTCTCAGCCCATGTTTGGCTGAGTTGATCACTCTACTGGTGATCTCGTCCCAGTTCTTATCCATCTGGAGGTCCGGACTGAACCAGACCCCGAGCAGTTTAACCGGTCCGTCCGTCCAGCGGTTGGACGGTATGGGCTTGCTTCTCCAGATGCCGAGTAGCAAACCCACTGACTTTTCCGGGTTAATTTTTGCTCCCGTCACCGTTTCGTATTCTTTCAGCGTTTCGCCTAGCAGTTCGATGTGCTCTTGGTTCGATGCTATGACGGTGACATCGTCCGCATATGCCGACACGCTCGACCCGCAACTCAGCTCCCGTGGGATACCCCTCAGTGTCGCCAGTTTCCGCAGTAGCGGTTCGGGCGTCAATACATACAGAAGCGCCGACAGGGGACATCCCTGACGGACCGAACGCGTGATGTCGAACGGTTTTGACAGGTGACCGTTTACCCGTATTACCGATCGGATGCCGCTATAGAAGGTAGTGATCCAACCGCGGAAGACGAGACCAAAGCCAGCCGCCCTGAGGACGGCCGCCAGGTATTGATGGTCGACCCTATCGAAAGCTTTAGATTGATCCAAATTGATCAGCGCTCCACCCATGCCAGGATTCTTAGCCACCCTGTCCATGATGTAGCGCATGAGGGAGAGGTTGTCATGGATGCTTCTGCCCTGCACGGTGCATGTTTGCCCCATGTCGACCAGTTTATCGATGACAAATGCCAACCTCTCGGCTATTACTTTGGCCAAAATTTTCAAATCTGCGTTGAGCAAAGTGATGTGCCTGAAATTATCTATAAAATTCCCCTTGTTTGGGTCTTTCTTCAGCAATGTCACTGCACCTCGGCTCACGAAACCGGGAATTCTCCCGTTTTGTTGCCAGTTGCAGTAGACTGATGCCAAGAGGTCGCCAAACAAGTCTGGCATTTGACAATATAGCTCGTAGGGTAGACCATCCAATCCAGGCGACTTATCACTCGCGCAGCCCGCCATCGCATCCCTTACTTCAGCAGCTGTGATGGGACTCTCACAACACTTTGCTTCTCCTGCCGAGAGCCGCGGCAGGCCGGTCAGGTAGGCAGTGAAGTCCATCCTGTGTTCCGACCCACCACTCACACCAAACAGTCGAGCAAAGTGCTGTTGAAAGGCCTCACACATCCTTTCGGGTTCGAGTAAATTGCATCCCTGTTGATCTATTAGAGACCGAATGGTAGCTTTGTTACCGCGTTGCGCCTCCGCCACCTGGGCTTCTCGGGTGCCTGTCTCGTTAATCACCACCAGTGGTCTGTTCTTGCCGCTGACCTTGAAGCCTTGTATCTCACTCTCCCCTGGAAGCAGCTTCCTTTGAAGACAGCCGGAGGACCATCCTTGTAGACAAGAGAAAGAGGAGGAAAAACAAGAACATTACGACCCAGCCTGATCAGCCTACCTTCCCAAGATTTATGGAGGGGAATATTCACGTTAGTTACAGGTGCGCTGATGCCAGACAAGTTCGATTTGGAACAACATTACATACAAATAAATATTATTAACTAAACATCTAATATTTTTAAGTAAGCACTCGATTTTAAGTAAGAAATCGACAACGTTCATTATTTAGCTTAAAAAAAAAAGTAGGTCACATAATGGCAAATATGAAAATGTCATAAGTTAATTCATGGAAGATAGACGTTTAGACAAAATATTAGACGTTTAGACAAAATATTAGACGTTTAGACAAAATATTAGACGTTTAGACAAAATATTAGACGTTTAGTTAATAATATTTATTTGTATGTAGTGTTGTTCCAAATCGAGCTTGTCTATGTTCCAAATCGAACTTGTCTGGCTTCAGCACACCTGCAACTAACGTGAATATTCCCCTCCGTAAATCTTCGTTCTCGAAACCAAGCCACCTTTCATGCTACATACAAAACAGACTTAAAATTTCATCCGGTACTGCGTGTATTAACTACTTAAAATTAATTAAAACACTGGACAAAAATCAACCGTTTGCGACTGACCAGAGTATCTTATTAATTTTAATTATTTTACACATGCAATAGTGATTTAAATTGAAAGATTTATTCTGTAATATATCATAACCTCCCGAACGTACACTGCTAACACGTCAGTCAGTCATTTACTTAACATTCACTCGATTTTAAGTAGGCACTCGATTTTAAGTTAAAAAAATCGACAACGTTCGTTATTTAGCTAAAAAAAAAAGTGGGTCACATAAATGGCAAATATGTAAATGACATAAGTTAATTCATGGAAGATAGACGTTTAGACAAAATGCTTTCGTAAATCTTCTAAAATAGAAACTCAGCAACTCATAGAACATATATGCAAGTAGATTTGCCATTTTCAGATTTTTATTTACTCTTTTACTCTTTTACTTGTTTCAGTTATTTGACTGTGGCCATGCTGGAGCACCGCCTTTAGTCGAGCAAATCGACCCCAGGACTTATTCTTTGTAAGCCTAGTACTTATTCTATCGGTCTCTTTTGCCGAACCGCTAATGTTACGGAGACGTAAACACATCATCATCGGTGGTCAAGCGATGTTGGGGGGACAAACACGGACACACAAACATATA
>NC_068996.1:40812300-40814936 GCF_001194135.2 Octopus bimaculoides | reverse complement strand
ATATATATATATATACGACGGGCTTCTTTCAGTTTCCGTCTACCAAACCCACTCACAAGGCTTTGGTCGGCCCGAGGCTATAGTAGAAGACACTTGCCCAAGGTGCCACGCAGTGGGACTGAACCCGGAACTATGTGGTTGATAAGCAAGCTACTTACCACACAGCCACTCCTACGCCTTTAGTTTTTTTGGGGTTTTTTTGTAGATGCAGACGTAGCTGTGTAGTTAAGAAATTTGCTCTTCACCTACATGGTTTCACTTTCATTCTAACTGCCTAGTACCTTTTGTGAGCGTCTTCTACAATATCACTCACCGACCAGGTACAATGCCCTGTGAGTGAATTTGGTATAGGAAAACTGTGTGGAAGTCCGTCAAATATCTTCTAGTGTGCATTTATATGTGTGTGTCTGAGCGTGTGTTTTTAAGTGCTCGCGTGTGTCTATGTATGTATGTGTGTGCTGCGTGTGTTTGTATTTTGTTTCATTGCGGCTTGACAATCCATTAAAGATTGTTTAGGTTCTGTAACCTGAAAGTTTGGCAAAAAAGATCAGACTTCGGTGATGCCCCAGCATAGACGAAGTCAAGTGACCGAAAGAAGTTAAAGAATAAAAGTATAAAGGAATATACCAGAGCACAAGACCTTGGTGTTGTGGGTCAAGAACAGGTTTACTTTCAATAACGTTTTCAAGAGCAAGGAATCTTTGAAGAATGAGAGGTGAAATCTTGTTGTTGTTGTTGTTGTTGTTGTTGTTGTCGTCGTCATCGTTGTTGTTGTTGTTATGAACGAAGACTGATAGCAACTAATATCAAAGACGATCAATAGTGGCTATCTTGTATTTAATTCAGACCCGAATATCTAGGGCTGCATTGTCTAACACGCCCTTAGCTCTTTTAAGATAAGGTTTGGTAGGGGGGGGGGCGATCTGGCACAGTCTCCAGCAAGTCGGACAAAATGCTTAACAGCACTTCTTTTTTTTCTTGCTCTTTATTATCTGAGTTCAAATCCTGCCGATGTCAGTTTTGCCTTTCATCCATCAAAGTTCCAGTCAAGTCCTGATGCCATGTAAACTACTTGTCCCCTTCCTTCAAATTTGCTGGCCTTGAACCTTGCAACACATAGGGGATAGGTTGTGGTCTCGGTCAGATAAATACCACCCCACCTTGGGGGATCTTTATGTGACCTCTAGAAATTTCCCCTCCGCAACACAAGTCCGAGCAAGGTTATTTATGGAAGACCAGCAGTCACCCATGCATACCAGCCTTTCCTTTCCACACCACTGATATTATCCAAGGGAAAGGCAAAGGCTGATACAGTTTGGTACCAGTGATTTTGCACTCATTTCTATAGTTGAGTGGACTGGAGCAACGTGAAATAAAGTGTCTTGCTCAAGAACACAATATGTAACCCTGTTCGGGAATCGAACTCATTATCTCATGATTATGAGCCGATGTTCTAATGAGTGAGCCATGTGCCTTCATATATCTCGATCACATATATGCCATAAAAATTGGGCATTCGACCTCATGAACTCTAGAGCTCATGAAAAATAAAACAATAAAGTTGAAGGCAATTTGGTTGTTATATTTAGCATGTAAGGCGCTGTTGTTTGTTTGCATTAGTGAAATAGAAATTGAAATACGGAGAATTGACTAATGAAGACTGCTTAGATTAATACAAAAAAGAGTGTCCCAGTTGTGTAGCTGAAGATGGTGAATGAACGGAAGGACGATTGATAGTCGTAAAAGTCTCCAGAATCAGTAATAATTTCAAATTTTGGTACAAGGCTAGCAATTTCGAGGAAGTAGGTAAGATCGACCACAGTGTTCAACTGGTACTTATTTTATCGATCACAATAGGATAAAAGGCAAGATCGACCTCGGCGAAATTTTAACTCAGATGGTGAAAACGGACGAAATGCCGCCAAGGGAAGTGAGACGAAATGGCCGTGAGACGAAATGGTTGTGAGACGAAACGGCTGTGAGATGAAATGGTTGTGAGACGAAATGGCCGTGAGACGAAATGGTTGTGAGACGAAATGGTTGTGACACAAAATAGCCGTGAGACAAAATGGTTGTAAGGCGAAATGGTTGTGAGACGAAATGGTTGTGAGACGAAATAGCCGTAAGACGAAATAGCCGTAAGACGAAATGGCTGAGACGAAATGGTTGTGAGACGAAATGGTTGTGAGACGAAACGGTTGTGAGACGAAATGGTTGTGACACGAAATGGCCGTGAGACGAAATGGTTGTGAGACGAAATGGTTGTGACACGAAATGGCCGTGAGACGAAATGGTTGTAAGAAGAAACGGCTGTGAGACGAAATGGTTGTGAGACGAAATGGCCGTGAGACGAAATGGTTGTAAGACGAAATAGTTGTGAGACGAAATGGTTGTGAGACGAAATGGTTGTGACACGAAACGGCTGTGAGACGAAATGGTTGTGACACAAAATGGCTGTGAGACGAAATGGTTGTAAGACGAAATGGTTGTGAGACGAAATGGTTGTGAGACGAAACGGCTGTGAGACGAAATGGTTGTGACACGAAACGGCTGTGAGACGAAATGGTTGTGACACAAAATGGCCGTGAGACGAAATGGTTGTAAGACGAAATGGTTGTGAGACGAAATGGTTGTGA
>NC_068996.1:40809459-40812147 GCF_001194135.2 Octopus bimaculoides | reverse complement strand
GAGACGAAATGGTTGTGAGACGAAATGGTTGTGACACGAAACGGCTGTGAGACGAAATGGTTGTGACACAAAATGGCCGTGAGACGAAATGGTTGTAAGACGAAATGGTTGTGAGACGAAACGGCTGTGATACGTAATGGTTGTAAGGCGAAATGGTTGTGAGACGAAATGACCATGAGACGAAATGGCTGTGAGACAAAATGGTTGTGAGACGAAACGGCTGTGAGACGAAATGGTTGTGACTCGAAATGGCCGTGAGACGAAATGGTTGTAAGACGAAATGGTTGTGAAACGAACGACTGTGAGACGAAATGGTTGTGAGACGAAACGGCTGAGACGAAATGGTTGTGAGACGAAACGGCTGAGACGTAATGGTTGTAAGGCGAAATGGTTGTGAGACGAAATGACCATGAGACGAAATGGTTGTGAGACGAAATGGTTGTGAGACGAAATGGTTGTGAGACGAAATGGATGAGACGAAATGGTTGTGAGATGAAACGGATGTGAGACGAAATGGTTGTGACTCAAAATGGCCGTGAGACGAAATGGTTGTAAGACGAAATGGTTGTGAAACGAACGACTGTGAGACGAAATGGTTGAGACGAAACGGCTGTGAGACGAAATGGTTATCAGAAGAAATGGTTGTGGGACGAAATAGTTGTGAGACGAAATGGTTGTGACTCGAAATGGCCGTAAGACGAAATGGTTGTAAGACGAAATGTTTGTGACACGAAATAACTCTGAGACGAAATGACCGTCATAAATTCAGTAACCGAATTATTTTGGAAAGTATTAGAAATGTTACGGCAATGAATATGAAATATGAAAGGAAGTTTATCAGTATGAAATTTCTGTCACGTGCTAATTTTCTCTTATGTGTATGCCAATTCTCAATATGTTTTTTTGCTTTTGTATACCGAAATATTCTCGCGTCCGAGTATGATGTGCATCCACTGCATCACCTCAGGCTCACATCTTGATTGTCAAGTTCTTTACGTCATGATGTCTATCGCAGTCATCATAATTATTCGACACCACCACCATCATCATCATAATTATAATCATCACCATCATCAGCATCATTATCATCACCACCACTACCACCATCACCACCATCACCACCATCACCACCACCATCATCATCATCATCATCATCATCATCACCACCACCACCATTGTTTATTGTTGATTATTCCTAGATCAGTGTTAATCATGCACATCTATTGTCAAATGTATTGCTGCTGCCCACTACTTTATTCAGAAAGAGAATGTATAAGATTATCAATAAAATGACTGAAGAAAAATACTTTGGGGAAGCAGTCTGCATACTGAATACAAATACGATGTGGTATCAAAAGCTTCCCGGATTAGTTATGTTTAATTAAAAAAATAATAATATATTTAACATCAACTCCTTTTAAAATAGTCACCTTGAGCAACAATACACCAGTCGCAGCATTCCTGCCACTTTTGCGATCCAACCTGGAAGTTGTTTTCCGTAAGCAAGTTGAGGACCTTCTGCCACTTGCTCTTGATCTCGACAACAGTGTTAAAACGGCGACCGTTCAGCTGCGTTTTTATCTTGGGGAAAAGATGTAGGTCCGCAAGGGCTAAATCTGGCGAATAGGGCGGACGTGGAAGTGACACGATGTTGTTTTTGGCGAGAAAATCCCGATGAGAGTTCGGTGAAAAATCTAGTTCTTCACGCTCCCCAGATCCGGTTGCTTTCACCGAATGTCCTTCCTGAAACTTCTCTGTCGAACTCTCGGTTCACGGTCTTGCCCTGGGGAACGAATTCTCGATGCACAAAGCTACATACCCGGAAGTGATGTTAGTGGCAGATCTTCCAGATCCCTCATCTTCATTCAGGGACATTCTTCTGCTTTTGAAGCGTTCGCGTCACTCGAAACGTTGCATACAACCCATTGCCTCATCGCCGTAAACTTGCCGAAGCATGTTCAATGTCTCTGTTGCGGACTTCCTAAGCTTAACGCAAACATTTCACGCTCGTTCTTTGTTCCTGTCCATGACAAAATTGCAGACTACAGCAGACACGTGATCACAAAAACACAAATTTCACAACTTGTGAAGTAAGCACAGCAATGTCACTCTACACACTGCCTTCATAAAGGTCACATACTAGCTCTCACTGCGCACGCAACCGTGTGCTGTCATTTGTTGGTGAGCTAGAGAACTAGTCTGAGAACTTTGTGATACCACCTCGTATGGTTGAATGTCACATAGGTAATGTGAATATCATATAGATAATTTTGCTAAACTAAGATTATCTAAGTAATTTCTTGGATAATCTCGTTTGGTAGAAGCTTTTGAAATCCACTAACTTGCATATTCATTTTAATCTTTTTTCATTTTTCATTCTAAATTGAAGAGATTGCCCATAATTCAGAAAGTGGATGGAGAGAGAAAGGATCACCGATAGTGATGGAAGAGAGAAGGGTATTGTCAGTTCGGAAACCTATCTTGTATACTAGCAATCGTGTGAATTGTGTCAATTAGTCACATTAAAACGGGATACAATTCATCCTTTACACACACATACAAACACACACACACATACAAACACACACACACACACATATATATAAGACTACACTAACCTTCATGCATCTGTGTGTGTGTGTGTGTGTGTGTGTGTGTGTGTGTGCGTGAATGTATGTATATATGTGT
>NC_068996.1:40809072-40809449 GCF_001194135.2 Octopus bimaculoides | reverse complement strand
TGTGTGTGTGTGTGCGTGAATGTATGTATATATGTGTGGGTGTGGGTGTATGTGTGTGTAAAAGGATAAAAGTGTAAAAAAACCCTTCGGTCATGAATGACCACGGGATTGCATCTAGAAAGTTACCGTCCCAGGCACAAGTCCGGGCAAGGTTATGGAAGACCAGCAGTCACCCATGCATACCAGCTTCCCCTCTCCATACCACCAATGTTATCCAAGGGAAAGACAAAGGGTCCAATACAGCTTGGCACCAGTGATGTCGCAACTCATTTCTACAGCTGAGTGAACTGGAGCAACATGAAATAAAGTGTCTTGCTCAAGAACACAACATGCAGCCCGGTCCGGGATTCAAACTCATTATTTCGTGATTGTGAGCC
>NC_068996.1:40808017-40808942 GCF_001194135.2 Octopus bimaculoides | reverse complement strand
AAGAATGGTGACTGATGAAAGAGACGATGGTTGTCACATTTTTTTTTATATGTGGCAGTTTTGATGGTGAGGCGCCAGTTCTGGTTGTTGGTATAGATTAATGGTGATGATGATGACGACGACGACGATGACGACGATGATAATGATGATGATGATGACGACGGTGGTGATGATAAAGAGATGAGGGTGAGGAGGAGAAGGAGGAGGAGGGGAGGAGGAGGACGACGACGACGGACAATGACAACATCGACACTGATGCTGACAGAGGGGGGTGAGGGATGAGGTAGTTGTATATATCATATGATGACATTCTTATGGTTTAACCCCGAGTAAACTCCAATCAAGGAGGAAATCTACAATGAAAAGCGATACCAGCTGCAACCATCCCGTATTTAAAGGGGGGTGGGGGTGGATTTGTAAGACTGCGTAATCTGGGTGTATTGTTAGATTTCTCCGTAATTTGTTAGAATAGAATTTGACTGCTATTTGTAACAGGTCGAGTGTCCATTAGAGTTCTTCCAATTGAAGGCTGACAGTTATGTGGTGCAGCTACAGATGACTACGAAAACGATGATGATGATGATGATGATGATGATGATGACGATGATGATGATGATGATGACGATGATGGTGGTTGGTGATGATGGAGGAGTTGTGTGGTAATGATCATGATGATGATCGTGATCATGGTGGTGGCGGTAGTGGTGGTGGTGGTGGTGGTGGAGGTGGACGTGGTGATGGTGATGGTGATGGTGATGACAGTGATAGTGATGATTATCATGATGATCATGGTGGTGGTGGTGATGGTGGTGGTGATGATAGTGGTGGTGGTGATGGGGATGGTGGTGGTGATGGTGGTGGTGATGGTGGTGGTGGTGATAGTGGTGGTGGTGATGGTGGTGGTGATGGTGGTGGTGGTAGCAGC
>NC_068996.1:40805156-40807386 GCF_001194135.2 Octopus bimaculoides | reverse complement strand
ATATACATACATAAGCACATATCTTTATATAATATATATATATGTACACATTTGTATGTATATATATATATATATATATATGGGAGAATATACAAATAATAACAACAGACGAGGACAGGTGGTGTAAATAACAAAAGTATATATTAGTATGACATATGCATATATGTATGTATTTATGCATATATGTATATGTATGTGAATATGTGTGTATATATATGCATTTATATGCATATATATATATATATGCATACATACATATATGCAATACATACATGCATACATACATACATACACCCATACATATATACATACGTACATACATACATACACACATACATGCATACATACATACATACATACATACATATATGCAATACATACATACACACATACATACATACATACATACATACATACATACATACATACATACATACATACATACATATACACGCACACACACCCCATTCTTTTCTTTCTTAACCTCGAAATGTTTGTTTAGAGCCACCGCAAAAATCTTTGATCTGGAAACCGGCAAATGTCGCCTCCTCCTCGTCCTCCTCTTGCCCCCTCTCTTTCACTCCCGCTGAAAGATTCACAACCCTAACCCCTTTTACATTTAGTCCGCCTTGTTCATCATTGCTCCCTAACATATCGCTTTCTTCCTGCTTCTATCCAACACCACCAATGCCGCGGCTAGAACCACCACCAACAACAACAACACCATCATCAATAACAACACCACCAACAACAACATCACTACCATCACCATCACCACCACCAACTCCACTACCCCCCTACCTCCACTACCACCACCTCCACTACCCCCACCTCCACTACCACCACCACTGTCGACATCACCCCCTAGTTATTTAAAGACTCTGTTTCGACAGTGATTTCCTAATTGGCTTTCCCTACATGCGTATCCATCTTGTTCCCCTACTTCAGCTCCATAAGAAACACCCGTTTGTTTTTATTTTATTCATGTATTTCATTTATTATTATTATCATTATTATTATTATTATTATTATTATTATTATTATTATTATTATTATTATTATTATTATTATTATTATTACTTTTAGTTAGCATTTATATTTTTGGATATTGTTTGTTTGATTTATGATCAGTTTTTGGTTTTTTGTTTCTTATTTTGTTAAATACTCTGTTTTCGTTCTTTTATTTTCCTTTTAATAATAGTTCCTTTCTTTCTGTCCTCTTCGGTTTCCCATTTATCCTTTTTTCTTCCTTTTCCTTTGTATTTCTTTCTTTTTCTTTTTCTCCTCTTTTTTTTTTACAATCATTTCTGTTTTTCTTTTCAGTTTTCCTTTATTCTGGTTTTTTTTTGTATTTATCACATCCATCCGCCATTTCTCCTATGCCTCCTTATTTTTTTCTTTTTCAAACTAGTACCCCACTCAGGCTAATCATCATTGTTGTCGTTTGCAACATTTAAATAACGATTTTAACATCGTCATAGACGTCATCTTCATTTTGTTTTTTCATCATCAACCACATCATCGTCATTGTTATTGTCTTCTCGTTCTAATTGTTTTTAATCTTCTTTTCCTCCCTCTTCTTCTTTTTCATCTCTTCCTCCTCCTCCTCCTCCTCTTCCTCCTTTTTCGTCGTTGTCGTCTTCCACAACTAATACTGTTGCTATTATCACCAACTCCCTCATAACCACCAACACCAATACGACAACGACGACCTCAACAACTATCACCACCACCACCACCACCACAACTACTATTACCATCGCCATCACCACTACAAGGTTAATCTTCAACAGTCAGCTCCTCATTCAATCAAGCTCAAAGTGTCCGAAATAACAGAGTTATACTATCCTGTCGCCTCCAACATCGTTAAACAATAATCAGTACTCCACGTCTCTCGCTGAGACAACTCTATACTAATAACTTGTTCTCTCTCGAAGCCTGTGAGTGGATTGGTAAACGGAAACTGAACGAAGCCCGTTGTATATATATTGTTTTATTCTTTTATTCTTTTCCTTGTTTCAGTCATATGACTGTGGCCATGCTGGAGCACCGCCTTTGGTCGAGCAAATCGACCCCAGGATATATTCTTTGTAAGCCTAGTACTTATTCTAATGGTGTATTTTTTTTTTACCGAAACGTTAAGTTAGGGGACGTAAACACAGCAGCATCGGTTATCAAGCGATGTTGGAGGGACAAACACAGATACACAAACATATACACACATTATACG
>NC_068996.1:40798460-40800925 GCF_001194135.2 Octopus bimaculoides | reverse complement strand
GCATAAGAAACTCCGACAACAGCCAGCATTGGTCAATAGAAAAGGACCAATTCTTCTCCACGTCAACGCTCGGCCGCACGTCGCACAAGTGACCCTGCAGAAGTTGAATGAATTGGGCTACAAAACTCTGCCTCATCTGCCATACTCAGCAGACCTCCCGCCTACCAACTATCACTTTTTCAAGCATCTCGACAACTCCCTGCGTGAGAAAACCAAGACGATGCCAAACACACCTTCAACGACTTCATCGCCACCAGAACGCAGGATTTTTACGCTACTGGTATAAATAAACTTGTTTCGTGTTGGCAAAAGTGTGTTGATTCTGATGGTGTTTATTTCGATTAATAAAGTTTTGTTTGAGCCGAGATATGTGCATCTGAATTTAAAGGTTAAAAACCGCAAGAACTTTTTTGACAACCTAATAGGAGTGGAGGAGTTGGATTTTGTTGTTTGTAGTCTCTGACCAAAGTTCAGTATCAAGAATAGGTAGTCTATTGTTAGGGTGCTTAATGGGGTAACTTATCGTTACCTTGATACTTTGGCGGATAGGGTTAGCTATGCTCGGGATGCTTTCCATCGTATTCCTTTCGGCTTCTTCAGTACGGCCCCTAACTAGAATACTGATATCATCTACATATCAACAATATAGATTTACAGTTACAGATTGTTCATCCTGGGATTGCCTCAGGTGTTTGTCCCACCAGGTCGAGAAGAGGCTGGTCACATCTCCAGCTACACTGACACTGATGGCTGCTCCTTCAGCCTCCATATACAGATTCTTATTGAACTTGATTATACGGTTCTTCAAAGCGGTTTTTACGAAAGCGACTATTGCATGTGCAACCATCTTTCTCGCCTGAATGTTTTTCTTTGATTCCTGGCTGAGTATAGTCCAGCCACTCCAGCATTCTGTGGTGCTCTTTTTCGCTGCCGATGTGATGGTGGGTGGTCATCCCAGTTCGGACCTGGTTCACATAACCTATTTAAGTCATGAAGTTAGGAGCAACCCTTAAAGAAGTCATGGATGACTGCACACACATGCACAAATAGACAAAGACACAAACAGGCAGTCATGCAAACGTACACACACATACACACAGACACACGCAGATATACTCTTCAGTTACTCTCACCCTTGCCTTCTCTTATAAGCAACCAGATATCTTCATACGCTCATAGAGTTATCTTACACACAAGCATGACACTAATTCTCTGACAGTTTCAAGACAAACATTGAAGAGAGGAGGTATGTCATGGAGGAAGTCGCGAATAGCGACTAAAGAACTTGACAAACGACTCATTGATTGTTTAACCAACAATAAAAAAAAAACGATCGATTAGTTGGTAAGCTATTTAACCAATTGACTAAAGTAATAAAGAAGTGGTTTTGAACAAGTAATGTGTTTATTATTATGGGCGTAATGATCGTTCACTCACCCCATGAGGTAAGGTTTGTTTCAACATACGATTTTACTTCAAGAATCTTGCGACAAAATAAAAAATGAAGACTACATTGACCAAACTAAACTTACTTCAAGGATGTAACTAAAAATATATCGCCGACAAATACTTGATCCTAAATTTAGACCAATTCCATTTAGTTAACACCTGGACACATGCTCGGAAACTAAATCTTTTACATTTCTTGTCTTCCATTCTATCAATCTGCAGGCAATACACCAGACCAAACAAGAATTAATAATGAATGTTCCTTTATTGAAAAACACAAGCCACTGCTGGACACGCTGTAAAGAACATCAGTAATACACGATTCTCCATTCACTATGAATTAATTATTGTAGAATGTAGACTTGGGGACGTTGTTAAGAAAACGAAAATACATGTAGCAGCTGTCATCTATCTTATTTTCTCAAAACCTCGTTATTCTTACCTCACACATTCTTACCAAAGGAAGGATATGTTTTAGCATGTTCAACGCGAGGAAACTAACACTGATAACATTGTTCTTCGACAGGATAATAGACAATAGTTATCTATAATACTTTTATGTAAACAATTGTAATATCACTTAATCTCTCCTTTCTAACTGTTATATTCCAACGAAGAAAGCATTAATGCGACCTTCTAGCGCGACCGTAACATGAGCGTAATACATGAACGTCGACTGATCAGCTTGAATGTTTACGGATAGCGTTCCGAGCCACATCTCTACTGTAGAAACAAATTACTTTCATAACAGCTAAAAAAAGACATAATTCGCAACATAGCTCCTTATACTTTTTTACTTACGTGTTTCAGTCATTTGACTGCGGCAATGCTGGAGCACCGCCTTTAGTCGAGGAAATCGATCCTAGGACTTATTCTTTGTAAGCCTAGTACTTACTCAATCGGTCTCTTTTGTCATCTAGTTAATAAAAAGTCATATATATATATATATATATATATATATATATATATAAATTTAAATAATAAGGATGAAAAATTGAATATTTATTTGATTAATA
>NC_068996.1:40787571-40792975 GCF_001194135.2 Octopus bimaculoides | reverse complement strand
TATATATATATATATATATATATATAGACATACATACATACACACACACAACGAACAGCCATACGCTTATGTGTATATAAATATATTGATAGAGAGAGAGAGAGAGAGAGACAGACAGACAGACAGACAGACAGACAGACAGACAGACAGACAGACAGACAGATACAAACATACATACATACATACATATATACATACATACTTACATATTTGCCCATGTTTAAAACGCTTCCAAAAGAAAATCGGTTCTGGTAATATTATCTGTGTTTTGCATATAGATATGCATATGTCTTTTGTTCATGTGTCTATTGTTTCATTTATCTATAACAAGTTTGTAAACAAACATGGCGTCGAAAGCAAAACGTGACCAGATTGTGTCTTTGAAAACAGGTGCAGTGAGCAACAAGGGTATAACAAAACAGTTGAGTATGTGCCGTATAATAGTGTTCAATACGTAGAAACAATATATGGAGTCCGCTACTACCTCTAGCAAGCCAATTCCTGATGGGAATCGATCAATTCGTACCAAACAAACTGATGAATCTCTGAAGAAACGAATGAACCGAAATCCCCGTAGGAGTGAAAGAAAAACTGCAAAAGGTCTTTCGAAATCGTCAATGCACAGGATTTTTAAAGAGGGTTTAAAGCTAACTGCATGCAAGAAACAATGCCGGTGGTTAATTTTAGCAACTTCCAAGAAAAAACGGCTCGACAGGAGTAAAACCATGTTAGCTGAGTCGAAACACGCTGCTAACAGAAATGTTGATATGGTCTGATGAGATCTTCACCATAGAAGCAGTTACCAACAGGCAGAATGACAGGCTTTATGCAGTAATGCAGGAGACTTGCTTGAAGGTATCAAGAGTCATTTACGCCGTCAGAAGCCATCTTGACTTATGGTGTGTGCCGCAGTTGCATCTAACGTATCCAAATCTCCCTTGATCTTCATCGATGCTGGCGTCAAAGTCAACAGTGAAGTTTATGTGAAAATGTTAGATGAGAAAGTGTTACCCTTTGTCACAGAAACCTTTGGTGAACGTTACATCTTCCCTCAAGACGGGACTCCGGCTTACATATCCAGTTTGACACAGAGATGGTGCAAAGAGCATATCAGCGCTTTTTGGCGCAAGATGATAAGGCCTCCCTCAAGTCATATATATCCCATTGACTTTGTTATCTGGTCCATCTCAGAGGTAATGTTTCTGCTCGCACCTATTCATGTATCAGATTTGAAGAAATCTGTCTTCATGGGTCGAGTTGAATGATGAGGTGGTATGATGCTCATGCAACTCAGTGACCACTTGTTTGCAGGTTATGATCATGGCGAAAAGTGGTCATTTTGAAATGTAATTACTGCAATTGATTGACAGTTTAAATTAGAATGTGTGTTCCAAATTTCATTATCCTACCTTAAGTTTATTTTGAATGATTAAGAAATATCAATGGATAAATCTTTCTGGGACACCTTGAATATAAATTTGCGGAGGGATAGCTGTCTTCTTAAGAAGTTGGAGTTTCAAACTGCGCGACATCTTGAAGAAGCATCCGCTTCTATTGTTGCGGACCTACCATTTTTTTCTCCTTTTATCAGTGGAATTTTATAGAAGGAACAAATGACGAAGCCCTTTGTATTTGTTTGCTTCTTAGAATATATATTTAAATGTCAATATCAGTTACCATGCTATTTCTTGCCACAGACACATATATTCTTTTTATCTAAAACGTTACTGTTTGTAAGCGTATTACAAGGAAACATGGATTTCAAAGATCGAGTAGACCAAAGCCCTGGTTTCCGTGTATATAAAATAGAAACATATAGCCGACATTATGATGCACCACTGCTCACTAAATTCCAATGATAAACAGACGAAAGTTTGTGTTTCCGCACAATACTACAATACTAACAAGTCCATTACGAAAGATCATTCTGTCTTCCTTTCACACTGAAGATACATTAATGGTCAATTGTAATAAGAACATACCAGTGAAGGATCCTCTTTGCAATCACACCAATTTCCAGAAATAGTAGCCAAATCTCAATCAAATCATATCGTACTGCATTAAAAATAAAGAAGTAATTGAATAATACACGCTAATACACGCTAATCTATCAAGGACCATCAGGAAATTGCCTCCTAATTGAAGTATCATTCCCGACGTAGGATGATGTAATGAGTTATGCTCTTATGGCCTTTCACGAATGTTCAAGTGCTGCTTTCGTTGTTTAAATCATCCCCATCATTCGAGATTTCTTCACCGTTCATACTCCTTCGATAATTAACCCACTTTTCTTATTTATTCTGTATTAATTTCCAGTTTTAGTTTTACCTACCTCTTGCTAAAATCGTTCTAATATTTTGTTTCGTTTAAGGAATTACTCATGATTTTCATACCAATTGATCCTTTGATATTTAATGACAACTTCCTGTTTTATGTATACTTCCATTTTAGTTATGTCTTTTTGTTAATGTTATATTCCCGTACTATTTGTCTCTCTTCAGCTGTGTCTAATCGTTAAGGATTTAATGATTGCTTCTTTTATAGTCTATCTTTTATTTTTGGTGTATATTTGATATCTAGTTTACTTGCTTGTGTGTCTTTATTCCTAGATGAATAGATATGAGGGAGTATTCGCTTTCCTTTCGTGGTTGTTACATATATTATTTCGTTTAACCTGGTGACGTTAATGTCCAGTGTCCGTTTTCATTAAGTTTGCGATTGTATGGTTTACATTTTTGTTATTATTTTATCGATGAATTTTATTCTTGAGAAGTATTTTTGTTGGCTCATGAGAGCATTTCCCATTGGTTTGAATGTTTTTAATAGTTTCTGACTTTACATTGTCGTGTTCGCGATTTTCATGTTCAGTATTTTCTATTCGTAAATATTTCTCATATTCTCTTTATATGTGTGTGTTTGCATGTGTATATGTGTACGTATGCGTGTGTGTGTGTGTGTGTGTGTGTGTGTGTGTGCGTGCGCGCGTGTGTATATGTGTGCGTCTATTAGTTTGTATTGCTCTAATTCTTTTGTTGTTGTTGTTGTTGTTGGACACTATTCTAGGATTTGGTTCAGTTTAGGCTTGTTTCTAGCTTTTTATTTTGTTTTGTTTTTCTTTTGCTCTAAAATTTATTACATGTTAAGTATATCTTCGTGGTTTACATTCTGCATGTTCACATTTTTGTTGTCTATCTTAGGTTCGTCTATTTATACTTTCATAACGTATTATTTCTCTTAAATATTCTATTTAAATTTCGAGAATGCATATTTTAAGTTTGTGTATATCTGAATGGATCCAAAGGTTTTTTTTTTGTTTTTCTTTTCTGTTTGTTTTTTGTTTTTCTTTTCTGTTTGTTTTTTGTTTTTCTACTCTAGACTTTATTCTACATTTTAGTATCATTTTAATGCATTACTTATCTGTGAAAATATGAATGCAAAATGAAAACGCATTCCTTTCATGTCCGGTAATATCTTGTTCTTTTCGTTTACGAAAATTGGCGTGTAATTTCCAGCCTATAATTAGATTGCTGTCATTTTTATCGGGTACTAGTCTTTGTTTTTGATGATTTATTTTGCACTTTGTATTTCTGGTATTCTTTACGTATGAAATTCAAAGTATATATTAAGATATTGTAGAACTGGTTTTAGTGCATTCTTCGGTACAATTGTGTCTCGTCAGGAGCCTTTTCAAAAGGTACTTTGCATAATAAACTAAATTTCGCTTGGTTCGATTATAATGCATGTCGTTATTTGCTTGTAGCTTGTCCCATACAGATTTCGTGATTTGGAATGAAAGGAATGGATACAGTTTATTTTTTTTTTTTTATATGTACAGGTAATAGATCTACACATAGTTATTCCTAATTAAGACACACAAAAAAAAGAAAAATAAGAAAAAGATCATTTAGATAGGTATACGCATGTTTGCGTAAGCACACACATTGAGACACGCTTAAACACAAGCATGGTCTAGGGGATACACAGGTACACTCTCCCGCACCGTCAGATAAGGATATACCATTAAATAAAGTCGTAAAAAGATACGACAATCTTGTTAGAGACGATGAGACAAAGGACATCGGCACACTTGTGCTGTTGGTTAGAATTTGGCAGCTGGACATCTCCATCTCGTAGATACCCAGAAGGCAATACACGACCATCTTACAGAACGCTATACACGACAGAGACTGTATGCTTTGGCAACCGTTTGACGTTGATGTATAACATGGTATCTAGCTGTGGTGATGTGCTGATGATCCCAAATTTTGGAGGAATTTGTAAAGTTGTCAGAGTGTCGATGAGTGTACTATGCAAGTCCACTGACCAGATTTAGAGTGCTAATGGATGGCTAGATAAGGTAAAGATGTTTTTCACTTTCAAATAACTATTTTTAAAAGAACAATTTTGTCCTAAAGTTAGATGATTTTAAACATAGAGCCGAGTAATGCTGGAGTTATATTGAAATAGTTTGAGTAGGCTCAGGCAGATATTTTTCTCCTAACATGAAACTTAAAGTAGTTGTCTCAAAGGAAATATAACATAATGACTTTCAATTGTATGGAGTGAAACACGCGATCAGAAGACACATAGACGCACGAACGTACGAACGCATATGAATAAGCATGTGTATGTGTGTGTATTATGTATATGCATATTTGTATGCACCAGTATTTGTTCGTCAGCCTCTTCGTCAGTAATTACAAACTGCCTTGCTGTCCATTCCGAAAGTATTGTGAAGCGGAAGTTGTTAGTGAACGTACGTATGTAAGCAGGCACATACCTATGTATGTCTGTGTGTGCGTGCGCGCGCGTGTGTACATATATGTGCATGTGCATGCGAATGAGGTGCTTGTTATGTCCCAGATTCTTCAGGCTTCCACGGCGCAGTGCCATGGCAAACAGTCGACGTCGGCCACGTGACCCCATTCACATGCTCACAACGGTTTCGCGACTATGATTCATCTGGTGATGAAAGGTAATTATAAGCACAAGAAGGCAGCGGACATTGATAGTACATTTCATGGGTACAACAAGTATTGCAAACTCTGCTTCTATGAAGATGGCGGCGATAGTGTTGGTGGTGGGATGAGTGACGTAAGTGATATGTATGTGTGTATGTATGTATGTATGTATGTATGTATGTATGAATGTATGTATGTATTATGTATGTATGTGTGTATGGGTATATGCATGTGTGTATGTATGTGTGTATGTATGTGTGTATGTATGTGAGAGTATTATGTGTGTATGTATGTATGTATGTATGTATGTATGAATGTATGTATGTATGTATGTATGTATGCATGTATGTATGTATGTATGCATGTGTATATGTATGTGTGTATGTATGTGTGTATGTATGTGTGTATGTATGTGTGTATGTATGTGAGAGTATTATGTGTGT
>NC_068996.1:40773786-40781681 GCF_001194135.2 Octopus bimaculoides | reverse complement strand
TATATATATGCGTGTGTATGTGTACATAGGCTTTCTCTTAATTTAAATCTATGTTTATTCTGGAAATGTAGATGCAAATTTATGTATATACATCGCGCCTTCATTAGCAGGTGATAGAGTGAAACACTCTAAAATCGTTGACGTAGCACCGGAATTCTTATTCGACTTCTAGAAATTCGGTCTTTCCAGAAATCTAGGAATACTAAGCTTATTATGTCATGAAATATACTGTTTCTTGTATTGAGTAAACAGACTCTGTTTTAAAGCTTGTTAATTTGCATATGGTGTGTTAAACATAATTTTATTCTTTTCTTTTTTCAGTATAGATTAAACATACTGTTTTTAAAATGTGTTGATTTATACTTTATGTGTTAAATAAAATTATGTTCTTTGTTTAATTATTATCCTATAAGCATTACACTGTATGCGTGGGACATAGTGATATCTTTTTAGAATTGTAAGTGTTTTAATATCAAGCGTACTCTGCTTTAGAATCGTACTAATTTTTATCTATATCTGTTAAATCATGTTCTCTTATTTAATTGTTATCCTATAAACATTACACTGTATACATGTCTGATATATTAAGTGAGTTAATAAATATCAAACATACTCTGCTTTAGAATCGTGTTAATTTGTATCGATATCTGTTAAATAAAATCATGTTCTTTGTTTAGTTTTTATCCCTTAAACATTACACTGTATACATGTTAGAGTCCGATATATTTTAAGTGGATTAATAAATATCAATTAGACACTACTTCAGAAGAGTACTATTTTGAATTTATTAATAACAATTTCATTCTTCACCTTTTATTGTTTATTTTATATCTGAAGTATATATTTAGACTCTCTCCGGAAAAGCAGGAAATTCTGATATCCAGATCACCCTAGGTCCGAAGTTTGTCGGATAATTGACACTCTATTTAGTGTTATATATGTCGTGATCTTACTGTTAATGAAATCGCCGGAATCTACTTACATTAGCCGAATATTCGCGAGAACTTAAAAATCGGCTTCAATGAATGTAGAATCTATACACTTATAACTAAGCATTGACAACAGGGAAATTCATACGGTAGGAGCTACAATTTTTACCTTATTCAGTAATAATATTTCTGAATGTAATAGTGCTATTTAATACATGCTTTTCGTGTGTGTTTGCATAATGTTACATTTTCATGCTATTTTACGGCGAGTTTGCGATTTCTTCACAGATTAGTCATGCACCTTTTCTAGAGGTTTCCACGCAAAGCGTCCTCATCTGCATGTTCAGTATTCGTGACAAACAACCACACGCGCAAAACACATGCATCCAACACAACTAGGTAAACAGTGACACGCATAAACACACAAAAATATCATAAAGTTTTGCAAAGCGTTTTCAGAAATCTGAAATTAAAAGAAATTTCTAAAAGAAAAAAAAATATAATAATTTAGCTAAAAAATAATGATAAAATAATTTAGCTTCCCTATGTAAAATAAACAAATTACCAACACGTCAAATTTAGTTACCCGTTCCATAGAAAAAGATCAATCTGATTAAATTCTAAATTTTATACATTCTTCAAGAAATGATTACCCATTTTATTTACTAATGGCTATTTGTAGTGTCTATAAATTCTAATAGATTGAAACAAGTTTGCCTAACTTGTATACTGATGCAAGGGTGGAATAGATAGATTAATTTATTAAGCAAATTAGATAATAGAGACTAGATATTTTGTAGCTTATTCAAATTTTAAAACCAACGGAATCAATTAACTAAGCAATCAGTTGAGCCAACGTGAAAGCCTCTATTTGCTGTTTCTGACAAGTCGAGGAAGCCTCGATTTGCCACAAATAGCCGCCAAGTTCTCACAAATCACATCTTACATTCATGAAAGAGAACGAAATCATCGATTGATATTGTTATATTCTGGCAGCAGAGTGACTGAATCGTTACAGACGGAAAAAATACCATGCGGTAATGTTTCCGACTCTTTACGTTGTAAGTTTAAATCCCGCTGAGGTCAACTTTGCCTTTTATTCTCCCGAAATCAATAAAAATATAATACAAGTCAAGTGTCAAGTTCGATGATATCGACTCCATTCTCTCAAAATTGTTGACTGATTGTATCAAAATCAGAAACCGTAGTTATATGTGTATAGAAAAAGAGATGATACCGTCTGGATTGTTTTTCCATCAGCACAAACAAATTTGACCGCGAGTTAAATAACAGTTAAGAGAACCAAGTAATGCATTTGAATATTAGCCAATTGATGTATTATATCATTAGGGTTTATCAAATGATTTTAAAGGAGAGACATTCAATAATATTATTTTCATTAAGTGCCCTTTATTACTTATGTATTTACACCCAAAAAACAAACTTAGGAAGCTTATTTATTTAATATACCTATGCCACTTGTAATATACCTATTTAAAGTGTAAGTTCTGACAGTAACTCTATTGCGACAGTGTTGCTGCTCCTCACTCGAAACTTCTTTCCAGAAATTGAATTTCTAACGGTTACAAACGAAACAAACATTGTTTTGTTTGTATTACTATTTTTTCTTCTACTTATTTTCTTGTTATTTACTGTCTCTTTCTGAGATGAAATTGAATTTTTCTGTTACATTGCTTTGAAAGGCTTTTCGGGCTAATGTTAAGAGGCTAATTTTTATTAATCTAATGTAACAAAGGTCTTTGTTGGAAATTGCCTGTTAATGCAACAATAATGTTTAGGGAGCCAAGGAGGGGACACTTTAAAGTGTTGGTGATGACTTTACATCTCTACATGGAATCATGCCTGCTTTCAAACATAGAAATACTAAGCAATCAAGGTCTTTCTTTCATAGATTTTTACAATGATTTTGATTGTTTTTATTTCATAATCTTATAAACGGTTTAGCTACAGTTTTAAAAATATAAACAAATAATTATATAAATGTTTTACTGAGTTTCTTTTTTTTTTTCCATACTAGGTATTTTTGTTTTTATTTTTACTTTGCATGTTATACTTGAATTTTTTTATTAGTTTTATACGGATCGACGAGTTTTCATAATCTCCTTAGTGTTATCATCATCAGTGACAGAAGGGCATCTGGGGAGTTCACAAGGGTTGAGATGAAGTTGAGAATCAAGTGCCGAGACAGAGAGATCTCAAAACATGCAGAGAATCTGTGCTCTTGAAGAACACCTAAAGATGTAACCCATCTTTCATAAAAGGAAGTGCGAGGAGGAAATAATAAAAAATTATAAGCGTGTAAAAAAATAAAGCAAAATTAAACATCATACGAAAACATACAGGCACATAAACGCGTGTGGATACGTGCGTGTTTGAGGGATAAAGTGTATGTGTGTCTGTCTGTGTGTCTAATATACCGGGGTATGAAGTGGGGACATTTTGCTGATGAGATATGAGATATGTTCATAGCATACGCTTTGTCATCTTTATCATCTTCAAGTAGTCTAAGAGCAATAAACACAGCCACTGTTAGATACACTATATATATGTGTGTGTGTGTGTGTGTGTGTGTGTGTGTGTGTGTGTGTGTGTGTGAGGGTGTGTGTGTAAATATATGTGTATGTGTGTGTAAATATGTGTGTGTGTGGTGGTAAGAAGCTTGCTTCCAAACCACATCGTTCCGGGTTCAGTCCCACTGCGTGGCACCTTGGGCAAGTGTCTTCTACTATAACCTCGGGCTGACCAAACCCTTGTGAGTTGATTTGGTGGAAGGAAACTGAAAGAATCCCGTCGTATATGTATATGTGTGTGTGTGTGCGCGTGCGTGTGTGTGTGTGTATTTGTCACCCCACCATCACTTGAGAACTGATGCTGGTGGGTTTACATTCCCGTAACTTAGCGGTTCGGCAAAACAGACCGATAACATAAGTACTAGGCTTACAAAGAATAAGTCCTAGGATCGATTTCTTCGTCTAAAAAAAGGCGGTGCTCCATCATCCAGCATGGCCGCAGTCAAATGACTGAGACAAATAAAAGAATATGTATGTATGTATGTGTATATATATATATATGTATGTATATATGGGAGAATTTACGAAAAAACAACAGACGAAGACAGGAGGTGTAAACAACAAATGGATGTATTAGTTTAACGCTCGGGAATAGAGAAAGTCTTTGATGTTTTGAGCTACGCTCTTCAACTGAAAGGAACACAGAAAGAAATAAGGAGAAAAACAAGGAGAAAAATATATAAATGTAGTGGTCAGCGATCTATCATGGCGATATATATATATATATATATATATATAGGTGCAGGAGTGGCTGTGTGGTAAGTAGCTTGTTTACCAAACACATGGATTCCGGGTTGAGTCCCACTGCATATCACCTTGGAAAAGTGTCTTCTACTATAGCCTCGGGCCGACCAAAGCCTTCTGAGTGGATTTGGTAGACGGAAACTGAAAGAAGTCCGTCGTATATATGTATGTGTGTGTGTTTGTGTGTATGTGTTTGTTCGACCAACATCGCTTGACAACTGATGTTGGTGTGCTTACGTCCACGTAACTTAGTGGTTCGGCAAAAGAGACCGATAGAATAAGTACTAGGCTTACAAAGAATAAGTCCTGGGGTCGATTTGCTCGACTAAAAAGGCGGTGCTCCAGTATGACCGAAGTCAAAATGACTGATACAAGTAAGAGAATAAAAGAATAAAAGACTATATATGTATGTGTCTGTGTGTGTGCATATATACATACATACATACACACATACATACATACATTCATACATGTAATATTAATATAGACAGTAGTATGCAATTTTTACCCAAAAGGAAAACCATAATTGTCACTAAATATGACTAGGGTGTGAGAAACCCCTACATTGCCAACAGATCTTGCAATGTAGGTGTTTCTAACACCCTAGTGATATATATATATATATATATATATATATAAGGATTCAGATAGAATCAGGTACTTGAAAAGATATCCAACGGGTAGGATTGGATAAACCTGTGGGTCCAGCCTATAGTTGGCAAGTATCAAATAGGATATTCCGATTGTACACAGAGAAAATCAACCCTCTGCTGTTTAAGTACAGTTTAGCGACCCTAATGATATCCCAACTCAAATCAATATTAACATTGTAGTCCTTGAGCTCCCAAATCTTCGTGGCTGTTTGAAATTCTAAAAGAGATCAAATAGTAAAAATCTACTAAATAATAAACTAGAACTTCGTCTTTCTTGTATACATAAGGCTACCCGCTCCTTTAAATATTTTAAGAACATTAAACAACCTCTCTAATAGCTCCTAACCTAGGGCCAATCTAATTTACTTACTCCTTCTATTGTTGACCCAATAGTCAGTCGATCTACCTATTTGTTTCTGAGTCCTTCTGGTCTAGTTTCCCTTTACCATTACTTTCTATATTTGCGTGGTATGTTATACTGAAGTAACTAACCATTCTATCTGTGGTGTACCCAGTATTATACAATAGCGATAGCATTGATATCTAACCTAGAAGTAGCAGCCTGCACACTCTAGCCAGCTCTTTTCCAGTTCTACTAAGTAAGTAATCCTGACACTAAGATACAGTTACTTGTGCCCTCACCTGTTAAATGATAGATAGTACACACTATACAAAGCTCTTACCCGTGACTATTGTCCGGAGTTGCATTACTTAATTCCCACAATAGTGATTATACTATCTAATTAGATAATGTCAACACTATCTGATTAACATTCAATATTTTTAATCATTAGACTATTCCCTACCGCCGGCTTTCTTTGATATCCGATCTGGTATTTTCTTTAACTTTGTGCTAGGTGTCGTTTATTATATTCTCTCTTTATAATCCTTAATAAGTAGTACTCTACTATTAGTACCAGCTTTTCCCTCTCCAGATAAACATGTCCTAATATTACATGTGGTCCCCACTAGCCCATATACATTTTCGTATCTTAAACAACACCCTACATCTTTCCACTTCTCCATAAAAGTTAGATCTGATTGTTCGACTGCCTTCGTACCCGCCCCCAACTTTCAACCAATGTCCACAGAATACCCCTAAATTCTGTGTATTTCTGTCCTCCTCCCTTTGTTCTTTAGCCTTAGCTAGCGAGTCTTAAACCCCGACCCTACGCTTTTATTTTTATTCACACACATACACTCACACACACACACACACACACACACACACACACACACGCACACATTAGTACCCCTTCACAGCAGTAACTCTTTACAGTAGTACCCCTTCACAGCAGTAACTCTTTACAGTAGTACCCCTTCAGAGCAGCACCTCTTAACAACAGCACCCCTTTGCAGCAGTACCCCTTCCCAGCAGTACCAACCTTTCACTTACAGGAATGAGATCGGCATAGAAACAAATACGGGGTAGGCAAGCTGATGAAAAAGATTGAATGGAAAAGAAAAAAAATAGTTTTAAAACGTGTGACATGGAGTACGTCTCTTACAAAGAAGGAACTGTCACTACTTAGGAAGGAGAACCAATGCCATGTCGAGTCAAAGCAACTCCCAGCCTGAAAGAAATGAAATTCACAACCATTCGCAAGAAAAACAGTCTTAAAATATTTGTACATTTTTTTTTGTTGTTGGCACTCCGTCTCTTACGACGTCGAGGGTTCCAGTTGATCCGATCAACGGAACAGCCTGCTCGTGAAATTAACGTGAAAGTGGCTGAGCACTCCACAGACACGTGTACCCTTAACGTAGTTCTCGGGGATATTCAGCGTGACACAGTATGACAAGGCTGACCCTTTGAATTACAGGCACAACAGAAACAGGAAGTAAGAGTGAGAGAAAGTTGTGGTGAAAGAGTACAGCAGGGTTCGCCACCATTCCCTACCGGAGCCTCGTGGAGCTTTTTAGGTGTTTTCGCTCAATAAACACTCACAACGCCCAGGTCTGGGAATCGAAACCGCGATCCTATGACCGCGAGGCTGCTGCCCTAACTACTGGGCCATTGCGCCTCCTTTTATACAATATTCGCAAGGAAAAAAACTAAACAAATTAAGAATGAAGGAAATTAGATTATTTTCTAAGCAGCATAAAACGACGCAATTATAATTCAGATTTCAGATAAACCTTACAAAGTACGATCATTCAACGATCCACAAATATAACGCAAGAACTTTTCACTGAAGACTTCAGAATCGCCTCATCTGAACAATCTACAGCGAATCACACTTCAGTCGTTATTAGCAATATTAGATACATACCCTGGTCAATGCAAATGGATATTTAAACTTTACGTAAATATCTCTGTATTACTGTTTTATCATATATTTTCTTCTTTTTTTTTTCTGTATATTTTCGTAGAAATTTATAACGCGTTCAATTATATGTTGTATGACATCCTTCATTGCAATTCATTTCTACCATTGTAAGTTAAAGTTATCTTGAATTTTCTATATCTCCGAGCCCAAGTGTATCAGCATCAGCAGCATTGCCATTATCATCATCATCATCATCATCATCATCATCATCATCATCATCATCATCATCATCATCATCATCATCATCATCATCATCATCATCGTCGTCGTCGTCATTTTCATCAATTTCATCATCATTATCAACATTATTATCAACATCGTTATTGTTGCTGTTGCTTTGTTGTGGCCTTCTTCTTCTTCTTCTTCTTCTTCTTCTTCTTCTTCTTCTTCTTCTTCTTCTTCTTCTTCTTCTTCTTCTTCTTCTTCGTTTCCTTCTCCTTTTTCTTTTTCCTTCTTCCTCTTTTTCGTCTTCTTCATCTTATTTCTTCTAATTATTATTACTATTATTATTATCATTATTATCATTATTATTATTATTATTATTATTATTATTATTATTATTATTATTATTATTATTAGGTGGCGAGTTGGCAGAAACGTTAGGACGCCGGGCGAAATGCTTAGCAGTATTTCGTCTGCCGTTACGTT
>NC_068996.1:40772516-40773212 GCF_001194135.2 Octopus bimaculoides | reverse complement strand
AAATAAAGCGCTTGACAAATGGAAGATATATAAGAAAATACATCATAGATACTTAGTTTAGAACTGCCGAACTTTATCTCCTTCTTATTTGCTTCTTTTGTTTTTTATTTCTTTCCTTCATTTCCTTCATTTTTTTCTTCTCTGTTTTCTTTCTTTCTACTTTCGTTTTCACTTTTATTTAACATTTTATTACTTTTTCTTCTCCATTCTTTTTAGCTCACCTTCTTTCTATTCTCATTTCTATCTCGCATCTTTCCATCTATATACATTTCTTTCACTTTTTCATATTTTCTTCCTTCTTCCCCCCCTTTCCTTCTACTTTCCTTCCTGCTTTTCGTCTTTCTATTCTTCTTCATTCTTTCCATCTTCCTACCATACTTATATTTTTGTCGCTTTCTTTCATCTTGTTCTACTTCTTTTATTGTTTAATTTGTCAACATCTATATTTTATACCTTTGTTTTCCTTTCTTCATTAATTAATTAATTAATTAATTTCTTCCGCTTTCGTTTTTATTTTCTTTCTTTTTACTTTCTTCATTTCCTACCTTTTTTTTTTTCTTTCTTTTTTCCTTGTGATTATCTGTTGAATATGATATGATACTAACTAAACAAAGAAATTCAAACGGATGACAAAGATTGAAATTTTTCCTTGCATTTTCTTATAGTCGCAGACGTGGCAGCGCGGTAAGAAGCTTG
>NC_068996.1:40771410-40772188 GCF_001194135.2 Octopus bimaculoides | reverse complement strand
AAGGTCGATTTGTTCGACTAAAACCCCTCAAGGCAGTGCTCCAGTATGGCTGTGGTCAAATGACTGAAACAAGTAAAAGAATAAAACGGTACAACTTTTGTTGTTATATTTGTTTTTGTCTTTTTTTCCTCTCTTCAAATATCTGTGAAGCGTTAAACTCTTCTTCAGCAGCGTATTCTTTGAATTTCTTCATTCGCACCATCTGGAAAATTATCGTTGGTAGAATCGTTAGCACATCGGGCAAAATGCTTAGCGGCATTTCATCCGTTTCTGCGTCCTGAGTTCAAATTCCGCCAAGGTCGACTCTGCCTTTCATCTTTTCGGGGTCGAAACATTAGGATCGATGAAATCGACTTATCTCTTCCCCACAAATTTCAGGCCTTGTACCTTTAGTAGAAAGGATTATTATTATTATTATTATTATTAGTAGTAGTAGTAGTAGTAGTAGTAGTAGTAGTAGTAGTAGTAGTAGTAGTAGTAGTGAGGCGGCAGTGAGCTGGCAGAATGGTTAGCACGCTGAACGAAATGATTAACGGTATTTCACCCGTCCTTACGTTCTGAGTTCAAATTCCGCCGAGGTCGATTTTGACTTTCACCGAGGTCGATAAATTAAGTACCAGGGAAACACTGAGGTCGATGTAATTGACTAGTCCCCTCCCCTAAAATTTCAGGCCTTGTGCCTTTAGTAGAAAGGATTATTATTATTATTATTATTATTATTATTATTATTATTATTATTATTATTATTATTATTATTATTATTATTATTATTATTATT
>NC_068996.1:40764816-40765617 GCF_001194135.2 Octopus bimaculoides | reverse complement strand
CATGTAGGTGTTATACCTAGGGTACCATATATTTGGATTGTGTTTGTTTTAAAATTGACCAATCTGGTTTGTGATCTGCGTTGTTATCATTGAGGCATGACGAGCTTTGGCGTTGACGTTAGGGGACGGATTTGTCTGTTTAGGGTCAGTTTTTTGAGACAACACCGTCACCGACTTCTCAGCATGTAAATATTGCTCGTAGCGTAGTTTCTTAAGGCTAGCAGATCGGTATTCATCTGTATTTTTTTTTTTTGTTGATAGATTTATCTCCGGGCATATTGTATATTTTTTTTTGTGTATGTGGCGTTTTAAACTTATGAATGGTTCACTCTGTCTGTGTTTGTTCATAAAATCAAAATAAATAAAGAAGAAAAAAAAGTTTTGGTTTTGCTTCGTTTGTGATGTGTTTTCGTATGCGTGGGTGTGTCCTGTGATTTTCACGTAGTTGTGTAAACGTTAAGATGCATGTGTAGTTCTATGGGTATCAAAACGTATATATCATTGTGTACACGTTCGAGTGTATGCGTAATTATTCAATATATGTACTTACTATTTTGTTCCATTTCTTTTTTATATAGTTTGTAAACTTTCCGGTGTCGGCTTTGCGTGTGTGATCGCACGTGTTTCACTGAAACATCGTGCATAGGAGGACCTGTGCTTTGTATGGCAGTAAAATTTCATTTTTTTTTAAATAAAAAATATTTTTTAAAAATTATCTTCGTTAAAAGACCGCTTCCTTCAAATCTTCCACCGGTTCTTTTGCCTAATTCCATCGATGTTATTGGATTAGATTTGTTTTTG
>NC_068996.1:40760122-40764744 GCF_001194135.2 Octopus bimaculoides | reverse complement strand
ATTATTATTATTATTATTATTATTATTATTATTATTATTATTATTATTATTATTATTATTATTATTATCATTAGTATCATTATTATTATTATTATTATTATTATTATTATTATTATTATTATTATTATTATTATCATTATTATCATTATTATTATTGTTATCATTATTATTATTATTATTATTATTAGTAGTAGTAGTAGTAGTAGTAGTAGTAGTAGTAGTAGTAGTAGTAGTAGTAGTAGTTCTTTTTATCATACGTTTTGTTAGAGCTCCTGATGTCTTGCATGCGTAGAGGGCTTGCTACCTGCACCCTACGGTACCATGCTATCCGTTCTTTTCATCTATTTAATACTTTCCTGATTATTCTGGCCGTGCGAAGGAAGCAAACCTTTTGTAACAGTTCTACTGGGTCCTCTATTCCAATTTCCTTTATATCCCTCTTGATGTCTTCTGATACTGTTCCCAAGGACCCAACAATAATTGACACTATCTTCACCTTCTTCATTTTCCATAGCCGGGCTATTTCCTACCTGAGAAGTTTGTATCTATCTATTTGTCGCCTTCCTTCTTGAATATTCATTGGTCAAAGGGGCAGCAGATGTAGTGCACCTTTTCCACCACCACTAAGTGCGGTCTGTTATGCTGCAGCACCTGATTTGTCTGGATTGGGAAATCTCAGAGGATTTTGCTAGTCTCCGACTCCGTCGCTCTCTGCGGTTTGTGCTTATACTAAGTCTTGCCTCTCTCTAGCTCCCACTTTTTGCACAATTTCCAATCTAGCACTTTTACTATCTGGTCGTATTGCCAGAACTTGTAGTGGTTCTGGGCAAGTCTAGGGTATTCGTTCGTGATATGGGCAATGGTTTGAACTCAGCAATGCATCGGTCCAGAATCGTTTTCCACTTTTCGAAGCAGCCCTAAGAACTCTTGCGAAATGATGCCTTTTAACTCTTCCATGATTTTTTCTTCACCTCTTCCACATTCGCACATTCTTTTCATTCGGAATTACTCATTCGGAGGAGTTCCAGTACACATCAGTCATATGAACAAGTTTGTCAATTGTTCGACTACGGACTTCCAAGATCAGTTCATGAATTTTCGTGAAGCTTTCATTCGTTCGGGGGTTCGATGTTTGCCCTAAACAAGGTTGGTCTTCAAGCCACATGTGACCATGTAAGCTTGTGTTTTGCTCATGGCAGCGTCCTTGCAAGTTGTTAGAAGCATGACAACTGTTTCGGCGGCCGTTCCCTCTGCAGAAATCAAAATCTCACAGAAGCACGCTGTCTTTTCGTTTCAGCCATTGCAAATATCGACGAAGAGGGGAGAAGCACTGCAAAACAATGACGCACCACATGGAAGTGCAACTCCTCTCGACGACGCCGGTCGGCAGGCTAGTGTCTGAGGGTCGCATCAAGTGGTTTCTAGTGGCGAAAGCCTGAACTACACGGGCTTATCCCACAGAGAACGTTTCTGCTTACACCCATCATGACTAGCCGTCTTATAAGGATATACCAGGTACATGCATCACAGGTGTATGCACACCAGGAATGCATCACAACCATGTGTGCGTTACATGGAGATCTCATATCTAGCTAAACAGCGTATGTATTATATATAATAGGAAAAAAATTTAAAAAAGAAAACAAAGGAAATAGATGTAAACGAAGGAAAGAAATTTCACAATGCCCTTCTCAATAAGTGTGACGTACCCCTTAAAACAATCTTTTGTACTTCCTGCATAGATAGTAAGCCTGGGATAATCCTCAAATATTTTTTAGTGCCAAATTTAGAAAGAGCAGCTATTCTCTCTAGTGAGGCAGTGAATTGGCAGAATGATTAGCATACCAGACAAATGCTTTGCGGCTTTTCTTCCAGTCTTTTGTAATGGGTTCAGGTTTAGCCGAGGTAGACTTTGCGTTTTATCCTTTCTGGGTCGATAAAATAAGCACCATTGACTGCTGGTGCCGGTGTAATCCCCAAAATTTCAGACCTTTGGATTATTATCCTATCTAGTCGTGCTAATTCATTTAGCCTTCTTTTTAACAATAATAAAGCTAGTTCATTACATGCACACAGAGAGTAATGGAACAGATTTCCTTATTTTTAATTGTTTGTTTTTGCATATAGCTCTGTTTTGAGAATTAATCCATTGCTTTAATAGTATTCTTTCCTAAACTTTTCTTTCATCTCTGTGTTTTATTCTAATTCCCTCATTCCTTAGTATTTCTAAAGCCGTGTTTATTCTGTTTGTTCTGATTCTCTTATATCTATATACAGTCTGGTGCTTCATTAGATTGTTTATCCGAAAGCTGACCAGTACGAATATTTGTCATAGATTAATTATATGAAGTAAAGATCAAAGAATTTCAAATTAAATCAGCGGGCGATTTCCCCCTCTCCCTCTCGCTTCAAGAGTCGCGACGTTACGACCGCCAACCTTCCCACCATTTAGATCCAACCACTACCACCAGAAC
Organism: Octopus bimaculoides; assembly: GCF_001194135.2. NCBI lineage: Eukaryota > Metazoa > Mollusca > Cephalopoda > Octopoda > Octopodidae > Octopus > Octopus bimaculoides. The sequence continues at coordinate 40,762,270 of NC_068996.1, read as the reverse complement.
TAATAACATCAGCTCCGATGATTTTGATGGTGGTGCTAGTGACGATGGCAGAGAAGGAAATGGTATATTAGAAAATTGGCGTCTTCAACAGATGACACAGCAGTGACAACAATAACAGATACAAAAACGACAATAAAACATATGCAACTTCACCACCATCACCACTAAATGCGAACCCTCAACGCAAAAGAGATCGTTTGTGTAAATAAAAGGATCGTGTAAAGAACAACCACGACATCCGAAAGCCTAGCACTGGAAGTTTCTTGTTGAGCTAGCTTTAAAGATCCAATATTCTTCTAGAAACACCAATCAACACAGGCAGAAAGACGCAAATAAAAAGCCATACTAACACGCACGACACATGAGAGCGCAAGGCACGTTTCTTCACATCCAACTCTACTTCCTCACAACTCGAACATGAATGAAATGATACCTGCCGAAAAGCTATAAGGAAGTGACAAAAAAGGAAACAATAGCAGTCGCACAACACTGAAGACTTGAAAATTTGAGGAGACATCGAAGAACCCATTCATTACTATCATTAACAAGAAAAAACCCTGGTGCAACAACACTAGGAGTAGACTCAAAGTGCTGATATTGCAACGACGATATTGAAACAGTGGACCACCTAATCTGTGGGTGTAAAGTCTTCGCACCAAAAGAGTATAAATCAAAACATGACAGTGTCAGCCAATATCTACACCGGTTAATATAACAGCATAATAAAATCAAAACCGCGGATAAATATTACAAGCACCACTCTGAGACTGTAACTAAGGGAGAAAATGTAACGATTCTTTAAGACTTTTCAGTAAATACAGACCAGACCACCAAAGCTAATAATCCAGTTATTGTTGTGAAACACCAAAACAATAAAGTCTGTTTATTGATTGGCATGAGCATACCTTGTGATCATAATATATCGGCAAAAGAATCTGATAAGCTCAGAAAACATAAAGATTTGTTGATTGAAATCGAAAATATGTGCATCGCATTACGGCTAAAATACCAGTGATTGTAGGAATATTTGGAATGATGAAAAAAATGAACTGAAAATTATTTGTGGATGATCTCTGGTTTACCATCCAAACAGGAAGTACAAAAGTTTGTTTTAACTGCTACGTCACACGTATTGAGAAGAGCATTGTCGGTGCGAATTATTTCCCTTTTCTTTCATTTTTGTTTATTTTCTTGTTTTTTCATGTTTATTACAGCAATACTGCTTACTTTTTCTCCGTCAAAACATTGCTGTTGTTATTGTTTCTGTTGTTGTTGGTAGTGGTCTTGGCTATAGAAGCAGAGGAGGTGACTATGGAGGCGGTGGTTTTAATGGAGGCAGTCGTTTTGATGGTGATGGTGATGGTGATGGTGGTGGAATCTCCTCTTCGTTCTACCTGTTTGCTACCTTTTCCAGTAGCAACGTCAGCAAGCAAAATTCTATGACACTCTTTTTCATCGTCATATAACTCTCCTCCATCTCTCCCCCTCTCACATTGACATCTGGATCCCCATCGATTGCTGTCATTGACCAAAAATCGAGACATTTCTTCCACGTGAGAAACCAATTTCAGCAAGTCGCCCAAGAAATAAAGGGACTTAAGACAAAAAAGGAACTCATCAGCAAAAACAGTGCAAAGTTGAAAGGAAAACAGTTATTTTCCAGAAAAATCGATGTCTTCCAGAAAAAAGCTGCCACTTTTCAATTTCTTTAATTTTTGTTCCAAATGATTTCATATTTGGTTAATGATGTAATTTTGTATGGTAATCATTGACATGAAATTCATTTTCGCCATAAATCAATCAATAAAAAGTTAAGAGTTCTTAAAGTTTGTAAATTTTGGATAATTTTAGCCAATCGTAAGCCACAGACACATTCATGCCTGTTTTCATAGTAACAAGCCAAATATGAGAACACTTTTGTCTGCGAGAAAACTCACATGTTGACAAATATATTCTACGCGAAGCCACATGCGTTGACGCTGTGCTCTGCTGCTTGTGCCCATCTTTGCTTGTACCCTGATCGTGAGATGTGCTAAAACTAACAGCTTATAGGCTTTAAATCACGCACCCCAAAATTTTAGTTTTTTGTTTTTGCATAATCGTACGAATTCCTGTATGTAGAATATAAATTCGCAAAGATTTCCTGAA
>NC_068996.1:40755099-40755909 GCF_001194135.2 Octopus bimaculoides | reverse complement strand
TTATTATTATTATTATTATTATTATTATTATTATTATTATTATTATTATTATTATTATTATTATTATTGCGTTTGCACAGCTTCTAACGCTGGAGATTTACTACAGTGTCAGCTGTTCACTACCAGTGAACTAAGGTAACACCTCTTATTTTTCAAGCACCTTTCAGAGTATTCGAGCGGTTCCAAGCAGTGCTGTTTTCTGTAGGTGCTCCACCCTTATTTCAGCCCCAATTTGTTCTACGTACTTCTCGAGATTTTTACTCACTGCTCTCAGGGCTCCGACAATTTTTAGTACTACTGCTACCTTTTTCATCGACCACAACTGCTTAACTTCCCAAGCTAACCTGTCATATCTCTCGACTTTTCTTTCTTCCTTATCGCATACCTAGTTGTCAGCTGGGTATGCTATATCTATGATCCAGCATCGTTTGTTTTCTTTCTCAATTAGGACTATGTCTGGCTTCCTATACTCTATCTCATGGTCGCTCTGAATCATAAAATCTCATACGATCTTTGCATTTCTAGTTTCGATGATGCCTTCAGGTTTGTTGTCGTACCAATTTTTTGCTCAGTCAAGTCCATTATTATTATTGTTATTATTATTAATATTATTATTATTATCATTATTATTATTATTATTATTATTATTATTATTATTATTATTATTATTATTATTATTATTATTATTATTATTATTATTATTATTATCATTATTATCATTATTATTATTATTATTATTATTATTATCATTATTATTATTATTATTATTATTATTATTATTATTATTATTATTATTACTACTACTACTAC
>NC_068996.1:40752985-40754869 GCF_001194135.2 Octopus bimaculoides | reverse complement strand
TATAATTATAATTATAATAATAATAATAATTATTATTATTATTATTATTATTATTATTATTATTACTACTACTACTACTACTACTACTACTACTACTACTATTATTATTACTACTACTACTACTACTACTACTACTACTATTATTATAATTATAATTATAATTATAATTATAATAATAATAATTATTATTATTATTATTATTATTATTATAATTATTATTATTATTATTATCATTATTACAATTACTATTATAATTGAGTGAGTGAGCAGTGCATGTCATCAAAGTGACACTTGGTTACAAATATAGGAAGCCAAGTATACCCATCAGAACTACCCGTCTGATAAGGGTACACTAGACATCACAGCCATATGTGCAGAACATGGTGATCTCATATGAAAATAAACAGCGCATGACCTTGCGGGTGGGGTATAGTTAGAATTTTCTTCAGGTCGAGTAGCCCATCCCGCTCAAAAAGTCCCTGAATAAGAGTTGTTTAAGGATGTAGATCGAAACACCCATGTTTCCAAAGGTGAATTATTCAAACCCCAAATAATTCCTCTCAACACATGGCCATGATGCTCCCCCACTATTTCTACTCATGATCAGAGATGCACATATCATCAGCCACCTATGGACATGCTCAACTGGTTAAGGTCAAACAACTGACAAGTAAATCTGTGGTATTAAGCAGAATATTTGCTGTAGCCCATCTTTTTATACCAAGACAAAACAATGTACATGATAACACTTCCCATCAGTTAAGATCAGAAGCCATGAGAGCCACTGCCCGATACTGCATCAGCGCATTATCATTATTATTTTTCTTTTACCATTTCATTACATATAAACCCCAAGATTTTACGTCTGTCTTTGTATCGTCCCCTTCATCCTTCGCCCTTGTAGCAAATAAATGAAATCATCATCATCATCATCATCATCATCATCATCATCATTATTATTATTATTATTATTATTATTATTATTATTATTAGTAGTAGTAGTAGTAGTAGTAGTAGTAGTAGTAGTAGTAGTAGTAGTAGTATCGCTTGAGTGGTAAATTTATGTTTAACGAAATGTAGCATTTCTCTTCATTTAACTTTTTTCTCTTCAGCTACAAGACTTTTAATAATTCTTTCTGATAGGATGAAAGGCAAAGTTGACCTCGACTGAATTTGAACTCAGAACGGTAAAGTACGGTAGAAATGTCGCTAAACATTTAGTTCGGCAAGCTAATGATTCTGCTTTATGTAGAGTTTTCAATAATAATGGCACAAGGCCAGCAATTTTAGATGAGGAAGGATCAACTCTGTTATTTCGACCTCAGTATTCAACTGGTACGTATTTATCGACCCCGAAAGGATGGAAGGCGAAATCTACTTCGGCATCATTTGAAACCTGAACATAAATTTCGGCGAAATACCGCCTTGCAGTTTTCCCGGCATGCTAATGATTCTAACAGCTTTCCACCTTCTATGAAGTTTTAATAATATTAATAATAATAACAGCAGTGGAAAAAAAAAGAGACGAGAAACACCATCAACCAGGACAATTCCAAACATAAAATTTAGGTGATAGTCGATATAAAGCGATAAACAGTGCACTAAGCGAAAGTAGAATATGACGCACTGCGTTGGAGAATGTAGTTGGAAGATAAATTGGAGAATTAATGTAAAAAAAAAAAACAAGACGAAATGACAATAAAACATAAAATAAAGAAGAAAAAACTTATAAAAACGAAGAAATAAAAGTAAAAAGTTAAAAACAAAAACACTCGAGGAGAAGAAGAAGAAGAAGAAGAAGAAGAAGAAGAAGAAGAAGAAGAAGAAGAAGAAGAAGAAGAAGAAGAAGAAGAAGAAGAAGAAGAAGAAGAAGAAGAAGAAGAA
>NC_068996.1:40749764-40751707 GCF_001194135.2 Octopus bimaculoides | reverse complement strand
TAGATAGATAGATAGATAGGTAGGTAGGTAGGTAGGTAGGTAGGTAGACATACATGCAAATTTGTGTGTGCGTATGTGCCTGGTGGTTTTTATGCACACTTGTGTATATTGAGTACCTATACTTATGTGTGCAACTATCTGTCTCTCACTCCACTCTCTCTCTCTCTCTCTCTCTCTCTCTCTCTCTCTCGCTCTCTCGCTCTAGTTTTTCAAGGATCAATTGTGGTTTTTTATATATGCATATGCGTGTGTGGTGTGTGTCTGTCTACGTGTCTTTGTGTATGTATGTGTGCTGTGTGTGCTTGTGTGCGTCTATATATATGTATTAATTTATGTATACATTAACAATATCTCGGTTTAAAACCATGACAATGTAAATATGTTAAGAGTTACCATGGGTAGCGAAAATCACACAAAAAGAAACAGGATATCACACCCGTTCTTTAGGTAGAAATACCAAGTTAAAGTGATGCGTTTTGAGTAGATATGAATAATGATAATAAATGGAGCAAAACGCATATAAACAAAAGTACCTTTAATTCCTACATATGTTTCAAAATATATGTGCACCCTAATCCAAAGAAGTAAGAGGTGGTGGAATTCCACATATATTCAGGGAACCAACATACATAAGCAAGACAAATGCGAAATGATTTCGCATTTGTCTTGCTTATGTATGTTGGTTCCCTGACAATGAATATATGTGCTATTCCACCACCTCTTACTTCTTTGGAGTAGGGTGCACATTTATTTTGAAACATATGTAGGAATTAATGGTACTTTTGTTTATATACGTTTTGCTCCATTTATTATTATTATTATTATTATTATTATTATTATTATTATTATTATTATTATTATTATTATTGTTGTTGTTGTTATTATTATTATTATTATCATTATTATTATTATATACATGCCTGTATGAGTTAGAAGTTAAGCGACCATCTAAGGGATAGTAAGTATCCAATATACTACTGGATGTGTACCTACATATTTACATGCAAATGCTTACTATTGCAGGGCAATATCGCAATAGAATAATAGGTATGGGTGGGGGTGAATCAGAAATTTACCCAGGATTTATAAGGCAAATAAGAAAATGGAGAGGATAATCAATTGATAAACATCAGCCTGTAAACATTCGATTATATCTATTTAATTAATTGATTACAATCAAATGTATGAGTGATCCAAATGAACGAATGAGATAAGCAAATAAATAAGTAAATAAATATATAAATAAAAATAAACGGAGAAGAATAAATGAGTGTACAAATACTAAAACTCTTACAGCTGTTTCTACAACGGGGTTGCTAAACCTTTCAAGTTTTCCACATGGAGCTAGTGATGTACAGGGATGAACAAACATTGGACGGGGGTTTAGCATTTGTACACTCATTTATTCTTCTCCCTTTATTTTTATTTATATATTTATTTTCTTATTTATTTGCTTATTCCATTTGTTTATTTGGATCACTTATACATATGATTGTAATCAATTAATAAATAGATATAATTGAATATTTACTGGCTGATGCTTGTCGAATGTTTATCCTCTCCATTTTCTTATTTGCCGTGGGTAGCTGATGAAGGATAATGTTCTCTATGTGGCTTGTGTGTTTTCTCGTCTACGTTTTGTTTGCAATGTCCTGTACCCAGATATGCACCTATACATACAGGTGGATGTCGGTACGCACATACCTGTACGTATATATGCATATACTCATTTACTATTTGTTTTTACATGACTTCAACGCAGCGTCTCCAATTGTAAGTAGTTTTCGTAAACTTATATCTTCCGACGCTACTCTATCTCTTTCTCTTTCTCTTCCTCTATCTTTTTCCCCCTCTCGTTCTTCCTCTTTACTACTACGTATCTCGCTTTACCCCTCTCGTTCTTCCTCTGTTACTACTACGTATCTCTTTTTTCCCTCTCGTAC
>NC_068996.1:40746690-40748989 GCF_001194135.2 Octopus bimaculoides | reverse complement strand
GATAATGTTCTCTATGTGGCTTGTGTGTTTTCTCGTCTACGTTTTGTTTGCAATGTCCTGTACCCAGATATGCACCTATACATACAGGTGGATGTCGGTACGCACATACCTGTACGTATATATGCATATATCCATACAAATATGTACATACCTACATCTATATGTATACATACATGCATATATGAGTACAGGACATCACAAAAATCGTTAAACACAATGAGAAATGAAAACATAAAGACGAAGACAGAAAACGAACATTTTTTTCGAACAACGAAAAAAAACAAACAGAGAAACGAGACATGCAACATAAAGAATATTTCCCTTCTTCAGTTGTCCCTATTCCATCTACTACGCGACACACATTTAAAGCATGCACACACACATACACTCATCACTTATAAATATTCGTTACAAACAATCCACATCAGATAACGTGCTCTGTTTGCGTCGGTGGCACTGCACTAACATGGTGGTTACTGCACCTCAGACAGAGCAAAATCCCAAAGAAGCTTCAACGTAATCACTCGGACATGCTAGAAATAGCATCCAGTTTCCCCTGAAATCCCACCGTGTTGTCTTAAAAGAAAGACTGTATGCTATAATATACTGCAGTACCTGGTACAAAAATATATATTTTTAAATGTTTCGTCGTGGCTGGAGCGCTATTCATCAGACGTTGACCTTTGGCTAAACAACTATCAAAACCAATGCTGCTAATTCATACAATATAGGAAGCAAGATGTGTTAGAAAAATCTACATTATCTCTTTCATAAACACATCATACTATTCAATAATATAGCTTCTTGTATAAGATGGCTGATGAAATATAAAACAAAGAGTATTTGCTTCCGATAACACTGACCTAACAAATAATATATCCAGGTATGATTTGGTTGTGGTTGCTCCATTTCCACACTGGTACAACAGGGAAATCCAGTCGATATCTGTCAGAGAGTTGGAAGTTCCTGAGCATGTTTCTGAGGCATTTGCACCCACTTCTGCAATGTATTAGCTCCACAGTCCTTCCGAGCGTGCAAAAGACTATTCTATTTCCTCTCTATTACTAAAGTTCGAAAAGTTCGTAGGAATGTTTCTAGACGCCTGAAGAAATCTGACTTTCCAACCCCGGTTGGGGCATAAACAGCCACCAGTCTAAAAGGAACAACCTTCGCCGCCATTAACATCTTTGACCACCAACCTATCGTCCTGGTTTTTAAAAAAATCGTCCTAACTTCGAGATCTAAGGATTTTCGGAACTAGTACTGCTAATGATGGGTCCTCTATGTGGCATTTCGAACAACTTAATCGCATGAAACGAACACATGAGAAAATAAAGACGGAATACTCAAGGATATTGATTAGTTTTGAGCACAGAATTCTTCGATAATAATTGGTCTGAAACGAAATCAACCACAGCAGCAACGTCGCTGCCACATCATCAGCATTAAAATGGCTTTTTTCAGTTGGGTTTTGTTCGACTGAATGATTAAGAGAAGTTGAGAGGGGTCAGTAATGAACTTCGATGAGGGTATTAAATGCTTTAAGAAATTAGTTTTAAAAGAAAAGGAAGGCAGGAAAATATAGTGAATCAGAATGAAAGTATTGAAGGGAAAGATATTTCAAATAATGAAAATCGAGCAATGAACATATTTGCTTAATAGCAAAAACTATACGGATAGCAACATGGTATCTATCGACTTTATAAGTATATGTATATATATATATATATATATATATATATATACCCGAGTAAGCACATAAATGTGAAACAAGGTGGGAAAAAGTAGTACTCGAATACCGGAGGTAGAGTAATATCCCGTTCATCGGGCAGTTGTGAACACAACTGCCCGACGAACGGGAACGTGAAACACTGAGTAGCAGATTTTTGTGATATTTTTGTGGTGTTTTTGCAGCTTTAATAATAATTTATGTTTATATATACATATATATATATTTGTATATGCGTGGGTACGTATGTGCATATGTATAAATGTGGACGTATGAGTGTGTGTATATATATAGGTGTGTATATATGTATATATATGTGTGTGTGTGTATATATATGTATATATATGTATACATATGTATATACGGGTGCACATGTGTATGTATGTGTATATGCGCATATATATATGTATATGTGTGTGTGTGTGTGTATCAGTATGCATGTATATGTGTGTGTTTGTGTATGTGTATTTATGTATGCATGTACGATCTTACACATTGATTGGTATGTGTTGTCCAACCCACTATCCGGCAGCGTCCAATTCTCTAACGGTTTTTTTCAAATGAATCAAG
>NC_068996.1:40743833-40745098 GCF_001194135.2 Octopus bimaculoides | reverse complement strand
TATATATATATAGAGAGAGAGAGAGAGAGAGAGAGAGATAGATAGATAGATAGATAGATAGATAGATAGATAGATAGATAGATAGATAGATAGATAGATTCAGGTGAATATGGTACTTAAGTTTAGGCATCAGAATTTAGTATGGTTTTTCTCCATACATTTTTAAAATAAGGTGATTAAAATCAAAATAAGCAACAAGGACATCAAAAAGTAATGCAGTACGATCGTTTCATGCGACTCCATTTAATTGATCAATGTAAACATTACATCAAATATACCATGTAGAGCATTCTTCAGCTGTACAAAGATACAGAAATTTAATGAAAATACATTTAAACAGAAGGACATATTTTTATAATTAAATCTAAACTCTCGAAGTAGAAACGAGGAATACAAAAAAACATTTTGACTTAGCAAGACCATACAGAGATTGGTTGGTGGCTCTTCTTTGTCTAGCCATTGTGCTAAACGTTTTCGGTTGTTGTATTGGATCCATTTCTCATCACATGTTACAATTCGATTCAAAAATGATTCATTTTTGTGACGAGAAAGTAGCATAATGCAGGCTTCCAAACATTGCTTATTTCTGATTTTCGTTGAGTTCATGTGGAACCCACTCATCCAACTTTTTCACTTTACCGATTTGAACTAAATCAATATAGTTTGCTTACTAACACCAAACAACAATGATAAATCATAGGCACGTCGAGATGGATCTGAGTCGACGGTGGCTTTCAGTTCGTCATTATCAACCTTTGTTTCTGGTCGACTGCATTGCTCATTTGTGAGGTCAAAGTTACCAGAACTAAATTTTGCAAACCAATTTGATACTGTCTGCTGTGTAATAACATTAGAATGAAATTCTCCATTAATATTCCAAGCTATCTGTGATGTGGTATTTCCAAGAAAGAACTCATATTTCAAAACTGTACAAGTTTCCGACTTATCCATCTCTAAACAAAAATAGCAAAAAATGATTTATAAATACTTTATAAAGCGCAAAATGAGTTAGAATAAAGTAATAGATGTGTCAGCTTTCTAACAAAAAATATACATTGTCAAAATATAATAATGGCGCAAAATGAGATGCTGTCAAAGTTTACCAAATGCCTTACTTGACTATCTAATATATTCATAATTGACTATCTAATATATATATATATATATATATACAAGAATAAGGGCAGGGAATCGTCAATTTCCCTCTGGTTTTTTGTTCTATGTGTGCCATAAATATCGCCATCCATTTAGAGAAAAATTTGTAG
>NC_068996.1:40741600-40742755 GCF_001194135.2 Octopus bimaculoides | reverse complement strand
TATATATATATATATATATATATATATATGCATATCCTTCATATATACACACACACACTTACATGCATTCATCCATATATGCATAATTGCACATACACAAACATACATGAGACATCATGTTGTACTTCATCACATCTTCAGATCATTTATATATACTTATATATATTCTTTTATTTGTTTCAGTCATTTGACTGCGGCCATGCTGGAACACCGCCTTTAGTCGCACAAATCGACTACAGGACTTTTTTTTTGTAAGCCTAGTATTTATTCTGTCAGTCATTTTTGCCGAACCGCTAATTTACGGGGACGTAAACACACCAACATCGGTTGTCAAGCGATGGTGGGGGACAAAAACAGACGCACACACACACAAATACACACATAGGCATATACGTATATATACGACGGGCTTCTTTCAGTTTCCGTCTACCAAAGCCACTCACAAGGCTTTGGTCGGTCTGAGGCTATAGTAGAAGACACTTGCTCAAGGTGCCACACAGTGGGACTGAACCCAGAACTATGTGGCTGGTAAGCTAGATACTTACTACACACCCACTCATATATATATATATATATATATACACGCACCCCCCTCCACACACACCCCTCCACACACGCATACGCACACGCACATACACATGCATAGGCGCGAAAAACGCCCATATACCTCCACACACAATCCCCCTGTCTACACACACACGAACACACATCACACGCACACACACACACATGCACACACACAAAAGACACATACACACACATGCACAAACGAACCCACATACACATACAACAAACATTAACACATACACGCACACATATTACGCATATACACGCACACACACACACGAAATAACCCACGTGCGATCCACAGAGCAAACCACACGCATATACACACACACGTACACACACATATATATACACATACACACACGCACACAAAAATACAGGCACACACTGCTAGAAAATCCCACCCACACAACACACACATACACGCACACACACATACTCAAAAACTGCCTGCCCACTTTCAAGTGACCATTGTCCACAACCACTCCCAAATTATTCCTGCTACTAATTCCTTCCACAACGGCACACGACAAACATACACACACAAGCACACACACACACACACACACTAACAGATAAACAGCCAAA
>NC_068996.1:40738494-40741403 GCF_001194135.2 Octopus bimaculoides | reverse complement strand
GCGATTATTTCTTCCTCCGTTTTTCCCTTCTTTGGACTTTCCTTGTTTTCGACGAAGAGGTCCGCTCGAAACGTCATATTCTCTCTCTTTCCTTTCCCGAGCGTCTAGTAACATAATCTGTATCACGTCCTCACGTTGTTTTTTGTTGTTGTTTTCTTGTCTTTTTCCTTTTTGAACCTATATATATATATATATATATATATATATAGTCTGTGTTCGGATTGTCCTTGTACAGGGGCCATCCGGGCTCCCGTTTGCGCCGTGAACTTCTCTCTTCTCTTTTCGCTCCTTTGCACCACATGGGCTCAACACTCCACTCCTCTTCATCTAACCTCCTCCCCTCTCCTCTCTCCCTCTCACACCTACTTCCTCCCACCCACCTCTCCTCTCTTGCTTCGACTCCTACTTCTCTTCACTCCTACTCTCCTTCTCTCTCTTCTTCTCTCTCCCTCCTTCTCTCTTCTATTCACTCCTACCTACATTCTCCCTTCCTCTTTCTCTTCATCGTCACCGCTCCCTCGTAACCCCACCCCCACACAATCCAACCCTATCTTCCCTTACCATCCCATCCCACTCCATCACATCCCTTACACCCACTCTACATACTCCACTTCTACCCATACCCTCAGCCTAACCCATACCCCACTCTTGCTTTACTCACTTTCGCCTCCCCCACATTCCAACACCATCACACCACACCACACCACACACCACTACACCATACACTACCATACCACACAACACTGCATCACATCACACCACCACGCACACACTAGCACTAACCACTTCCCAGCCCCACAACTTCACACCTACACATACACACACGCACACGTCAAGGTCACCAGCCCTCTTCGACACGCACATACATGCTCCCTTATACACACGCACGCGCACCTTCTTCATTTTCTCTCCTTGTTTCTTTCTGTGTTCCTTTCTGTGGAAGAGCGTAGGCTCGAAACGTTAAAGACCTTTTCACTTCCCGAGCGTTAAACTAATACAACTCTTTGTTGTCTACACCACCTGTCTTCGTCTTTTTTTAAATTTTGTGAATTCTCCCTGTATATAAATACACACACACAAACCCGAGTAAGCACATAGATATGGAAGACGGTTGGAAAAAATAGTACTCGAATCCCGGAGGTATATTAGTATGCTTTCTAATTGAAGCTGTAAAAACATCACAAAAATATCACAAAAAGACTGCTACTCGGAGTTTCACGTTCCCGTTCGTTGGGCAGTTGTGGTCAATTGTAGCCATCACACGCAAGCGAGTATGAGCTTGTAGATGGCATTATGTTTTGGTTAATAAATCTAGGTGACTATCTTATTAGGGGATGACATAGGCACACTCTCACTTCTATCTGGCTTTGAACATCCACTGGAGCTTCGAGCGATGGGGTGTGACAGCTAGAAAGAGAAGACTTCACAAGCGCCACAGTGGATTCTCCGTACTCGAGGTGATTAATTGATTGTTACCGTAAACTGATTTTTCACTCGAATGGAGATGGTTGTTTCTGAAAGATGGAAACGAAAAACTTCACCTAATGCTCAAATTCTTCAAAACGTATGAATATCATTCTCCAAGATCTTTCCCTATCTCTGACAAATTTGCTAAAATGTCTCATGATTTCCTAGAAGTATCTCAAATAAGCTCAACTGTCTTGCTGTTCTGTGGACAATATCTTCTATGACACGGAAGGAAACTGCCTCCAAAAAAAGACATAAAACGGAAATAAAAAGAAACAAGTCACAAGCGGACGCTTTTTTAACCTTCTAGAAATAGCAACCAAATCTCTTACAACTGAAGCACAACTGTTTTACTATGAAAATTACATGACTGCCAAACCTTTGATAATTCACGTAAGATATTACAGTTGTAATGCAAAAGACTGGATAATCACAGCATTGCTCGAACGCTTTTCATTGTTAATCCAATGCACCATGGCGAAAACAAGTGTAAAACAAAATCAACAGCTGTAAGCATTGAGTAAACACACCACCATTGGTTGTCAAGCGATAGTGTGAGACAAACACAGACGCACACACACACACACAAACACACACACACACACACACACAGACATATAAGTATATATACGACGGGCTTCTTTCAGTTTCTGTCTACCAAAGCCACTCACAAGGGTTTGGTCGGCCCGAGGCTATAGTAGAAGATACTTGACCGAGGTGCCACACAGTGGGACTGAACCCGGAACTATGTGGTTGGCAAGCAAGATACTTTTGTATGACGTAATGAATTTAATGTTCAAGTTTGCCAGTGCGACGGACTCCGATTAAATTACATCATACAAAAGGAAGGAGTACACCGATCAACGCAAGACATGCACCGATTAAACCCACAAGGAAATGAGATTATGCTTCAGTTCTTGGAATGCACCAATCGCTGAAAAGGTAATTACACATACGCACGCACGCACACACACACACACACACACACACACACACACACACACATAAATACATATGTGTGTAATGTAAGTGTGCGCGCAAATGTATCCACACACGCACACACTCACAAAGAAATACACATTGTGGAGTGTGTGCACGTGTTGCCAGTACACTGGTGATTAAAATTTATACGATGTGTGAGTGAGTATATACACGTATGCATACATTCATGTGTCTATGTATATATTTAGTAACGGAAAATGTAAAACCAAGGCGAGACGACCATTTCAGGTCATTTAGAATATTTAATTAGAGTAATGGTGCATCAAAAATGGAGTAGAAGGCTTACAGCTCTTTCTGAGATATCTCAAGTAATGGGTCAGTACCCCCATACAGTTGTGATCTTTGAGACTAACGGATACCCTGTTATAGCACTTACGCAATCTACTTACTTGTGTAGAGCATAAGTGAACTAAATTGCTCATATTCCTTATATATATATA
>NC_068996.1:40737057-40737418 GCF_001194135.2 Octopus bimaculoides | reverse complement strand
TATATATATATATATACATGTATATATATATACATAAGTATGTATAAACATGTACATTTATATAAACATATATATGTATATGTATATATAATGCATACATATGTACATACACACATACATATATCTTTTATCTTTTACATGTAACATTCATTAGACTGCGACCATGCTGGGGCACCACCTTGAAGAATTTTTGTCGAAAGAATCGATCCCACCACTTATTTCTATTTTCTCGTTAAGTTACGTGGACATAAAGACACCAACACACACACGTAGACACACACATTCAGTTTTGGTCAGCTGAGGCTATTGTAAAGGCATTTGCCCAAGGTGCCATGCAGTGGGACTGAACCCGGAACCATGT
>NC_068996.1:40735651-40737047 GCF_001194135.2 Octopus bimaculoides | reverse complement strand
GTATGTATGTATGTATGTATGTATATATACATATATATATGTATATATATGTACATATATATACAGATATACATATATATATATCCTTTCTGTTTTTCGCTCCCACCCTTTCCCTATTCTTCTCTCCCTTTCACCGTTCCCCCTCTCTCTCTCACTCTTCCTCCTTGACCCTCTTGTCGCTGACTCGTGACGAAAGGGGATCTCTCTTTCTATCCACTGCCTTCATATAGAAAAGACGTGTTTTTCTGTCTCTTCTCTCATGCACGTCTACTTAGCGTTCATAATAATTTTTCTATCGTCTTGGCTTAACAGCCTTCACCGTTTGTTTTTACTGTCATGTTCTCACTATCCTGTTCTTGTTAACCCTTTCACCCTCTGCAAAAAGTCCCAAATTTTATTTAATTTGCTTTGCAGGAAGGACTGTTTCAACGAAGTCGCGTATTGTCCTTGTCTTTGAAACGCGTAGTAGATGGAACAGGGACGACTGACGAAGGGGTATACTCTTTATGTTGCATGTCTCGTTTCTCTGGGGTTTTTTTTTCGTTGTTCGAAAAAAGTCCGTTTTCTGTTTTCGTTTCTATGTTTTCGTTTCTCGTTGTGTTTAACGTTTTTTTTTTTTTGATATCTTGTACCCATATATGTATGTATACATAAAGATGTAGGTATATACATATATGTATGGATATATATGCATATATTTATATATTATTTATATTATGATACGATCGTACGCCACGCATCCTTTTCCAAGTAAGTTTTATCTTAATATATATATATATATATATATATGTATGTATATATATATAAACACATATATATTCGTGTATATATATATATATATATATATATACAAACAATATATGAGTATATGCATATATATGTACATGTATGTACATACCTTCATCTACATGTACATATAGATACATATCTGGGTACATGACGTTGCAAAAAAAACATGGACAAAATGAAAAACAAGGTAGAAAAAACAAACAGGTCACATAGAGAACATATCCTTCATCAGTTGCCACCATTAAAACACTGGCGTTTCACCTTGTTTATCATTTTGTCCATGTTTTTTTTGCGACGTCATGTACCCAGATATGTATCTATATGTACATGTAGATGAAGGTATGTACATACATGTACATATATATGCATATACTCATATATTGTTTGTATCACACGATCGAACGCACGTTAATTTCACGAGTAGGCTGTTCCGTTGATCGGATCAACTGGAACCCTCGTCGTTGTAACCAACGGAGTGCCACGATATATATATATATATATATATATATATATGCACACACGCGTATATATATATATGTATGTATATATGTATATTTATACATATACATAATACACACATTCATAACTACACACACACACACACACA
>NC_068996.1:40734833-40735577 GCF_001194135.2 Octopus bimaculoides | reverse complement strand
TATATATATATATATATATATATATATATATATATATATATATGCACACACGCGTATATATATATATGTATGTATATATGTATATTTATACATATACATAATACACACATTCATAACTACACACACACACACACACAAGCACATATGAACAGATAGAGATTTATTAGTCGAATATATGTCTTATATTTCAATCTGTGTAAGCTTGTATTACATGTTTGTGCGAGCTTGTGTATGTTGGTTTGTTTGTATGTATGTACGTATGTATGTATGTATGTACTCATGTTATATGTAGGAAGTCTGTGATAGATAGATAGATAGAGAGAGAGAGAGAGAGAGAGAGAGAGAGAGAGAGAGAGAGAGAGAGAGAGAAAGAGAGACAGACAGACAGACAGACAGACAGACAGACAGACAGACTGAAGGGACGTGAGGGCAGGTGTATGAGCAGTAGTGTGATATTGAACTAGTTATGAATATTTTAAAAACTTAGCAGTTGAATATAAACAGAAAATAATATTAAAAAACAACAGCGTTCCCCCACTCCCCGCCCCCTAAAATAACTAAGATAAAACGAAAACAACAGCAAAAGTATGCTTAAATTGAACTAAAATTATTTACCATTTATTTAACTGCTAAAAATTTTCAGAAGAAATCTTGAAAAATATAAAGATTTTACAGTTTTTTTGTTTTATTTTTCAGCTTTGTATCACTTCTTTATATATATATATATATATATATATATATATA
>NC_068996.1:40729212-40731907 GCF_001194135.2 Octopus bimaculoides | reverse complement strand
GTGCGTGCGTGTGTGTGTGTGAAGAAGATGGAGGAGGAGGAGGAGGAGGAGGAGGGAGAAGAAGAAGAAGAAGAAGAAGAAGAAGAAGAAGAAGAAGAAGAAGAAGAAGAAGAAGAAGAAGAAGAGAAGAAGAAGAATGTTCGCAAATTTAGATTTTAGGATTTTGGAACCGCTCCGTTTGCGCACCGTTTAATCCTAAATTGTTAACTCGTAATCAAAGCTCAAAGCACTCACACGCTAATATTCTTTATCTACCAAAATTTATCTACCAAAATTTCAAAATATAGAAATTCGAAGAAATTTCTTTCAAGCCGAAGAAAATTAAGAAACCGAAAAAGCTGCGTTGCCGCTTGTCACATATTTCTGCCAAAATATAAAGGTATATTGTGTACATTAGTTTTAGGGTACTTAACAAATGATTCGAAGATATTCAATAAGATTTTGTTCTTTAAAAATTAAAATATTAAAGTAGCTGAGAAAAGAATACTTGCATATAAAGAAGAATTTTGTCGGGTGTTAGCTTTTAGTTTGGGAAAGATGAATAAAGCTTATGGCTCCTTATTTCTCTCAAAACTCCTGAAACTGGTGGGCAGAAGGGTGGAAGTTATCCCTCAGACCCGAGTGCTGTCTCCAAAGCTTGCAACAGAGTAGAGTCTGCTAAATACACACAAAGACAAGTAGTGGTGAAATACCGAGCGCCAGATTAAGTCTACCATCCAAGAACTCAGAACGTGAAGTTCTGGAACAAATACCACGTGATACCCTTGTAGGTTACTCAAACAATTCCGTCATTCCCTCATCACGAAATGGTGAACGGTTCTATCGAAATGTTAAAAGAAAATGTTGACTTCAGAAACATTGAGACTCAGAACAAAGGGAGTCGAAATAAATCAGCAAAGAGTCTTGTCTTCCGAGTCACCAGATAAAAAAGTGAAATGCACGTGTTTTATCCTAATTATACATGCAAACAAAATGCAAGAGTTAGGCTCAAATTCATTTTATCGATAATTTAATACGATTTTCAAAGGAGATTTTGCCCTTATAAATAAAAAATAAAAAATTAAATAATTCAAATTATAAATACTAATAGAGGTGATTGATTGAAATTATTTCCCATGCTTTGACAATACAAGTACTGAATCGCGAAGCGTTCCAAGTTTTTATAGGCGCAGGCGTTGCTGTCTGTGGTACGAAGTTTGCTTCCCAACCACATTGTTAAGAGTTCTGCCCCACTGCGTGGCATATCAGGTAATTATCGTCTACTATAGCCCCAGTCTTTTTTGCCGAACCGCTCTAAGTTACGGGGATGTAAACACTCCACAACGGTTGTCAAGCGGTGGTGGAGAACACAAAGACATCACACACACACATATATATATATATATGTATGTATGTATGTATGTATGTATGTATGTGTGTGTGTGTGTGTGCGTGCATATGTGTATGTGCATGTGTGTGTATCTGTCTGTGTGTGTGCGTGTACATATATCAATTTAAAACGCAACCGAAAGACTTACTAATAGTTTCATGCTTTTACGATACTTGAGCAGACATATTTATAAAATACGCCATATGCTCTAAGCACTCTTTCGAGCTCTGTATGTATGTATGTATGTATATATGTATGTGTGTGTGCATGTATGTATATGTGTGCGCGTGTGTGTGCATGTGCATTGTGTGCGTGTGTGTGTGCGTGCATGACATGTATGTGTTAATGCATTAGAAACGACTGCCAAATTTTATAATAAAGATGAAATTTTCCCTATACGCATTTTTTGTTGGCAAATATTCTGAATTTCTCGAAATTCTGCCGAAGGATATTTGGATCTACTTGTTTATACATGAAGATTATTTACCTTGGATCTGTATTCTACTTACATTTATTAATGTCTAATTGTTGAATATTGTTAACCAAATTCTTTTGAAACTGAGGGCATTATGTTTGTGAGATATTTCAATTTCTAACTCTTTAACGGTCTATTAGCGCAAGTCAGTCAATGTTTTTGACATTTTGTTAAAACTACGGCTTTAAATCTACTCAGAGTTACCTTTCTTTGCTATTTCTCATTAATAACAGCTAAAGAGCTAGAGATGTAGCGTCTGGGAATCAGACGAGGGTGCAGCACTAGACAGATGTGGTGTTTTTACACATTTTACCATAAGAGAGAATTTTTTTTCTCGTTGGTAACTGCAGTGGTTTTTGCCTTTAGAAGTTGAAATCTCAGAAATATATTTTAACTAACCTTAAACTAACTTAAGTTCGCTCATGCCTAAACACTGCTAGGCGCTGATACTGCCAAGAAGCTTGATTCCCAACCACATGGCACCTTAGGCAAGTGTCTTCTACTATAGCTACGAGCCGACCAAAGCCTTGTAAGTGGATTTGGTAGACAGAAACTGAAAGAAGCCCGTCGTATATATATATATATATGTATATATTTATGACTTTGTGTCTGTGTAAGTTACCCCTTCCCCACCACTACCACCATTGCTTGACAACCGACGTTGTTGTGTTTACGTTCCCCTAACCTAGTGGTTCACCAACAGACCGATAGAATAAGTACTAAGCTTGCAAACAATAAGTCCTGGGGTCGATTTCGTCTACTAAAAAAGAACATTTAAGGCGGTGCTTCAGCATGGCCGCATGTTATTTACGTGTTGTGACGTCCTGTACCCATATATGCATATATATATA
>NC_068996.1:40727557-40729086 GCF_001194135.2 Octopus bimaculoides | reverse complement strand
TATATATACACACATATATATATGTATGTACATATATGTATGTATTTATGCATATATATATTTTTTATTTATATTATATTTTGTTATATACATATATACGTATATATTAAAGTAAGCAACAGAATATCCAGAGGAGATGCAGTACGACCGTTTCAAGCGGCTCCATTTAATTGAACAATGCAATCATTACATCAGCTTAAATGCAGGCTATCCCCAGCTGCATAAATAAATATATAGGCTTTTTTTTTAATTAGTCGGACACATTAATATAATTTTACGTGAATACTCTAATAGAGTAAGAAGACAGACAAAGTCTATGCTGCTAGCACTTCAGCTTAGAAGTTTCTAAGACTTGTGGAAAAAAATTTGCTGAGGTCATAGCTTGTCACGGATTTTGGTTCAGTTTTAATTTATTTGTCTTTTTTATCAAATCTAAGACAAGAAAATTGTGTCTGTTAGGAACGGGCAGGAGAGAGTTGACAGAACGAACATAGTGGTTATAGTCATAAAACCTGTCAAGATTATTTTGATGTAGCATAAAGTAACTGGCTATAATGAGGTTGGGTAGTGGAAAAACCTCAAATCAAGATGTTAATTACCAGTTAAAGGGGCAAGACGCTCCCATAAATTCTAAAATAAAATTTGGATTTATGGTGGGTCAAATTTGGGAACAAAAATGACAGTGGAGACATAATACAAGAAAACCGAATGAAAAACGAACATGGAGGGTCATTCTCCCCTCGTTCTGGTCTAATGGAGGAGAACTTTCTAGGTGCAATCCCATAGTCATTCATGACCGAAAAAGGTCGTTACCCTATATATACTCTATATTATATTATATCCTATTATATTGTATCATATTATATTTTATTATATTATATTATATTATATTGCGACGTCACTGGCGCCAAACTGATTCAGTCATTGCTTTCCCTCGGATAACATTAGTGGTGTGGAGAGGGGTGGTTGGTATGCATGGGTGACTGCTGGTCTTCCATAAGCAATCTTCCCTCAGAGGGGAACTTTCTATGTGCAATCCCATGGTCATTCATGACCAAAGGGGGTCTTTACCCTTTACCCATTACCCTGTGAGGATGTTGAAGGATAGTTCGTAGCTAACATTACAGTAATCGAGTATCTCTTGTTGAGTGTAAAATCAAACCTGATTCGGCATATTTCTGATCAAAGACGCTTCATCCGTGACTGCTTCGATGTCTTTCAGAAAGCATATCTCAGACGACATTTATATAATGTTTTTCTTTCTCTTTCTTTTTTCTTTTATGGTAAGGGTGTGGTTTTGAGGAGGAAATATGGTATTTATTTGCGTAGACCGAACCTTCACGTAAGTAGTTTCTCTAAATTGTTGCAAATCTCTATCTCTCGCTCAAATCTCCGTCTGTGTATTGAAAAAAACAACCTTGTGTGTATGCAACAGTAGCGACAAATGTAATGGTGGAACTATCTGAATAGTGATGCATGTTATTGTGGTTTGGTGTCAGATCAGTTCTGACTGGCATACTGTACCCTTA
>NC_068996.1:40725916-40727402 GCF_001194135.2 Octopus bimaculoides | reverse complement strand
CACTCAATTTTCAAGTATCTTGTCTACATCTAACTGCTTTTCCCTCCAGCCGTTGTTCTTTATACTTTTATCACATTACATATTCTTCTCTCGTTTATATTCTATGCTTTAATCCTAGCTACACGTCATAAATTTTTTCTTCTCTTATCCTTAAAAATTCCTCCTGTCTCTTTTATCCACTCTTTCTCCCTTTCTCTCTCACTCTGTGTGTGTGTATATATATATATATATATATATATATATATATATAATCTATCTATCTATCTGTTTGTCTGTCTGTCTGTCTGTCTGTCTGTCTATCTCTCTCTCGTCATTTTCCGACTCTTTACGCTGTATCGATTTTGTAACTTTGCTCCTCTTCCATCGTCTCTACTCTTTGACCACCCTCATTGTCTTTATCGCTAAGTCTCTTATCGCCTGACATTCTCTAATAATCCCTTCCTTATATTTCCTTTTGTTCCCACCACTCCCTTTCACTGTATTCTGCATGCCTCCAACCTCATTACATTTCCTACAACTGTACTATTTTTTCTTCTACCGTGTTTACTCTAAAAAAAAAAGCAAGCTTAGGAAAGAACCTTTACATAGTTGCTGTTCATGTTGTATAGCACCACTTTAGCTATGACTGAGTAGAGTTGTGATCTGTGATCAAATAGCGATCAAGAAATGACCACTCTACATTAAGTTCACATACTTATTTTCGTTTATGATAATATAGCTTATGCTAATTTCGGGAAATGCGATGTTGTTTCTAGCAACTATAGACATTCCCTCATTTGTTGATTGACTACCACGAAATAACAGTTAAATTTCCTTTAAGTCAAGATTTACTCTTTTCAAATATATAAACATTTGTTAATGTAATTGTAGATAAACATCTCTTGAATAAAAGACGTTATAGTCACAACCTAAATACCTTTGATAATAAGCCTTCTCAACCAGGACCGACATGCGGCTTAGCAACAACAATGACAATCACAATATGCTGTGTTAAATAAGAACGATTGCCTGGAATTGTGTAATCCTGGATTTACCAAAAAAAGAGTGGATTATCATGACTTGAATGCTTCTAACAATAAATCTACTTGATATGTACAAGTTCCCGGACTGGTTATGTTTAATAAAAAAAAATAACTTATTTACCTAAGTTTTAACCTTATCGCAAAGTACAGCATACATGTGATCATAAAAACAAATTTCATAACTTGCGAGGCAAACACAGCGATGTAACTCGGCACACTGCTTCATAAAGATCACTGGTAGCTCCCACTGCGCACGCAGCTGTGTGCTGCCATCTGTTGGAGCGCTACAGAACTAGTTCGGGAACATTTTGATACCACGTCGTATATAATGTATACATGTTCAGTCCCACTGCGTGGCACCTTGAACAAGTGTCTTCTACTATAGCCTCTTGACGATCAAAGCTTTGTGAGTGGATTTGGTAGACGGAAACTAAAAGACGCCCGTCGTATATATATATATATAT
>NC_068996.1:40723608-40725906 GCF_001194135.2 Octopus bimaculoides | reverse complement strand
AGAGAGAGAGAGAGAGAGAGAGAGAGAGAGACATATATATATGATTGTGTGTGTATATGTTTGTGTGTCTGTATTTGTTCCGCCATCATCGCTTGACAACCGATGCTAGTGCCTTTACGTTCCCGTAACTTAGCAGTTCGGGAAAAAGAAAAATGATAGAATAAGTACTAGGTTTACAAAAAATAAGTCCCGAGATCGATTTGCTCGAGTAAAGACGGTGCTCCAGCATGGCCACTGTCAAATGACTGAGACAAGTAAAAGAATAAAAGAACAAGTAAACAAAATATATTCTACAGCTATTTAATACTCTATACATTGTTCCACTGTTTTGATGATCTTCTCACAACGGTGAAGTAAACGAACTTGAGCGTGCATAGCCACGTAACAAGTCTCAGTGGTTTTACAAAGACCCTTCTCAAAGCAAATGTAAAACGTGAAAGAAAGAAGGGTAGAGGTCTCAATAATGAATTCAATACCAACTACATCTTCAAATATATTAAACACGGAACATACGAGCTAAAGTAGTCCTTGGTACAATTTATGAAAACTAAATTGCTGGTCACGACAGAGAAGCTTTGAAGCACATTTGGGTTAGTCTGGAGTTAACTGAACAATAACCGCATAAATCTACATGCGTGTGTCTATCTATCTATCTATCTATCTATCTATCTATCTATCTATCTATCTATCTATCTATCTATCTATCTATCTATCTATCTATCTATCTATCTGTCTGACTATCTAGCTAGCTATCTTGCTTTCTATCTATCTATTTATCTATCTATCCATCTTTGCCTGCCCATGTATTTATCTGTGTTTTTGTGTGTGTGTAACATATGGCATAATTACATACGGCAAATTTTAGCCATTTGTCTGCAGACGAAAAAACAGAATTATGAAAAACCTTAACCGATTTTCGAACCATATTGAGTTCTCATCAGAGGCTTCTAGATCATTCTGACAGTCTCTTGTTGAGCATATAAACCAAGTTGTTTATATACTCAGCAAATGCAGCAGTAACTCTATGAAGGGATCCCTAATTTGCGCGCTTAAAACTCTATAAGTATCAGCAGCTTATCAACAGGGATCTTAATCCACACAGTATCAAGATTTGATATAATATATATATGCAACATATGGTATGTGCATATATATATATATATATATATATATATATATATACACGTTTGTGTGTGTATGTATGTATGTACGCATACCTGTATGTATGTTTGTATGTATGTATGTATGTATGCATGCATGCCTGTATGTATGTATATATGTATGTATGTGTGTACGCATGCCTGTATGTATGGATGGATGAAGGGATGGATGAATGGATAAAAATGTGTGTTTGTGTATAGGGACATATATATTGTATATCTATGTGCTTGCGTATATATCTGTGTGTATGTCTGCAGAAGGATGTATATCTTTTTCTTTCCTTCCCTAGTGTTATTTGTGATACTCTTGATGCATATCTAAATATAAACGTCTCTTCCAAATATATTTTCGTATCATAAAATTTGTCTTGGCCCGTAGAATTTCTAATAAGAAATTCCTTACAAGCCTATATAACATTTGTAACTCCTATTAGTAAATGAAACATGTGTAATGGAGAATAAATAATACCAGAATACTTCTATTTTCCTATTTTGATATTGAACAACTCTGCAAAAAATATGTTCATAGTTATCACATTTAACGTGTGCTTCAATTCACATACAACAGTGACGATGGATATCAATCCATCGACGATGGACATCCATTCATTATATTAATGGAATAAGCAGATGCGCTCTAACAGGAAATAGCTGGAATTTGTCATAACTACCTACCTATATATATATAGTCTGTGTGGTAACAAGCTCGCTTCCCAACCACATGGACAGGGGTTCAGTCCCACTGCTTGGTTTCTGGAAGAAGTGTCTTCTACGATAGCATCGGGTCGACCAAGTGGATCTCTGAGTGGATTTGGTAAACTGAAATTCAAAGAAAATTATCATATACATGTGTGTGTGTGTGTGTGTGTGTGTGTGTTTGTGTATGTGTGTGTGTGTGTGTGTGCGTGCGTGCATGTATCTACGTATGTATGTGTCTGTGTCTGTGTTTGACCCCATCGCTGCTTGACAACCGGTATTAGTGTGTTTACATCCCTGTAACTTACAACTTCGGCAAAAATGACCGACAGAATAAATCTTAGGTTTCAAAATTTAGTGACCGTAGTCAAATGACTGAAACAAGATAGAAGATAAAAAATATATGTATGTATGTATGTATATATATATATGTATATATATA
>NC_068996.1:40722126-40723360 GCF_001194135.2 Octopus bimaculoides | reverse complement strand
TAATACATATATATATTAATAATAATAATAATTTATTTCTTTATTGCCCACAAGGGGCTAAACATAGAGGGGACAAACATGGGGATTAAGTCGATTACATAGACTCCAGTGGTTAACAGGTACTTATTTAATCGACTCCGAAAGGATAAAAGGCAAAGTCGGCCTTGGCGGAATTTGAAATCGATATTATGTAAATAGAGGAATTTATCTATAAATATAATATGTGACAATTAGTTGGCTGTCATAATAAAACTCAGAGTTTCGTATGCTGGGGCTGAAGCCTGCTCCGGCATCTCATCAGTTATTAAGACAAACAAAGAACACTATGAAAAAAAAAATGTTAAATAAAGGGAAATTACTCCAATAAGCGTGGGGAAAACAAACTCTCAGTTTTATTATGGCAAACAACTAATTGTCACATGATATATATATATATATATACACACAGAGGGATAGGTGTGGAGAGAAAGAAAGATAGGAATGTAAATACAGTTAAGCCTGGTAGAAATATTTTTGCATGGAGCACAAATTAATATAGACTGAAAGTACAGGATAAGATAAGAAAATATCTAAACTTTTAACTCCTGAAACAGTAATTGAGGTATGCTTTTGCATATTTTATTTTCTTATTCTGTACTTTTATCTTGCATATTTTTGTTTTGTGTGTTTTGTACTCTGTGTAAATATATTTATATCAAATTCAACTATGTTTGTCTCAATTACTAACTCCATATCAGCTCGATTTGGATATTTCTTTAAACATTATTGATGACGGTATCTTTACCTCGGACGAAGAATTTGGCGTTTAAGTTTAAAATCCTTTAGAACAGTACTACATGTTTGACATATTATGCAGACCTAGCTCTTACCTGTCTGTTGCATATATACATTCTTACATATATATATGTGTGTATATCCAAGAAAGTTAGGGGTTGTGAATCCAACCCACTAAGGGATAATATCTATCTAATATACTGCCGGAAGGATACCCAATTACTATTACACTAGTGTTTTTTTCATTTTATTACCAAGTGCAATAAATGGGTGTGGGTAAAAAGATATTTTACCATTAATTCATATAGCAATAAGAAAATGGAGGGATTCATCAACTTTCAGACATTGTAAGTTGATGAATACTATTCTCCATTTTCTTATTGCTACACACACACAAACATACATACTGCTTGGAATATATATATATATATATATATATATATATATATATATATATATA
>NC_068996.1:40717595-40718199 GCF_001194135.2 Octopus bimaculoides | reverse complement strand
TGTGTGTGTGTGTGTGTGTGTGTGTGTGTGTGTCTGTGTGTATACGTATGCGTATGCATGCATCTAAACATATATATGCGTGTAAGATTGTCTGGGTTTTTTTCTGTCCTTGATTTGTATGCATTCACTGCTTTCTTCCAAGGAATCTAATGCTCTTAGCTTAGTTTTTCCTTGGGGCTGGTCACATTTGGAGCAATATCGAGTATAATCAGCCGAAAGTGCGAAGATAATCTGGTACTCGACTGAGAAAAGAAAACTTCGAATGACCCGTCCATGGTTTCTTTGAATCGTCTATCTGGATGTTTTGTTGTCCCATTTTTGTATCACCTAACTCTCCGGATGTTTTGCGTTCTTGTCCCATTTTGTATTTTTTATATATATACATATATACATATATACATATATGTATATGTATATGTGTATATATATATATATATATATATATTGGAATCAGTAGTTCTTTGACTGCTATTTCTAAATTTTCAGTATGTTGGAGAAGCAACTCAATTGCTAATCCCTGTATATTTATAATGATAAATAGTCTTACCGATAAAGGTTTTTTTCATACTGAACTACTTGGCAGAATTGTTAATTATTAATTCTA
>NC_068996.1:40716794-40717543 GCF_001194135.2 Octopus bimaculoides | reverse complement strand
TATACATACGTACATACATAAATACATACATACATACATACATGCATACAAACATATATACATACATATGTACTTACAGACAGACAATTATTTCAATATATGCATAGCACTCTGAATCACGTGATATAACTGTAGCCTTCCCTCTCCGCCATTTAAATTCGATATCGAAATGTCTTTCTCTGCAAGTTCCTTTCTGCACTCAGGTCTCACACACAAACACACAAGATGGCACTCTTAGGAATAATCCCAACAAGCCCCCTACAACTTCCTGCTTTCCTTTAACATCCGCCCATCATGCAATCCCATTGCAATCTTCTATATCCCTACATATTCCCCGCTCGGCAATTTCACAGATGATTTATTTCTGTAAATATTTATGAATAATTGAACTTACAGCATCAATTATTCCACAGCCTATGTCTAGAACTTACTCGCATGCTTTACACTGCAAAACATACGCACAACGAAAGCAAATGCCCGAAATACACAAACACATACAAAACACATACGTATGCCCCAAAATATATTCATGCATTCGCAAACACACTGATATCTATGTGTGCGTGCGTGTGTGTGTGAACATATATATGTGTATGTGTATTTATATCTATATGTATGTATGTATGTATGTAAGTGTTTGTGTGTATTTCTATCTGTGTGTATAGATATACTTATGAATGTTTGCTTTTTGTGTGTGTATGTATGTGTGTGTATATACATATATATATACATATATATGTATATATATA
>NC_068996.1:40715505-40716276 GCF_001194135.2 Octopus bimaculoides | reverse complement strand
TATATATATATATATTATGTATGTATGTATGTATGTATGTATGTATGTATGTA
Source organism: Octopus bimaculoides (assembly GCF_001194135.2). NCBI lineage: Eukaryota > Metazoa > Mollusca > Cephalopoda > Octopoda > Octopodidae > Octopus > Octopus bimaculoides. The sequence continues at coordinate 40,716,223 of NC_068996.1, read as the reverse complement.
TGTATGTATGTATACATTTGCACGCACACACGCATACTCACGTGCGTACACATGATTTATCCATATATCGGTGTTCCATATCCTTATATCTCTAACACATCATCTTTCTTTTACACATGTACTTTCTCTGTTTCTCTTTTCTTCTCCTCGTCTTTTGCCTCTCTCTCTCTCTCTTTCCTTCTCTCTGTCTTTCCCCTCTTTCACTCTCTCTCTCTTTCTCTCTCTCCTTTCTCTCTCTTTGTCCTCAACCACTCCGAGTTTCATGCTTGATTAAGCGAATTTTCTTGGCAGAGAGTTTCGTAAAATGTCGAAATGAACAATAATACTTCCGGTGCAGTATGCTGGTATTGAAGCATATAAATAAAAATAGCCATCCACATGTGAGTTATTTCCCTTTAGTGCTTGGAGAATTGAGAAGGGTGAAAATAAAAACAAATAAGATGAAATATGAACGAGGAAAAGGATAAAAAAAGAAGGGGAAATGTGCAATGGATATATAAAAGTAAAATGCTAAATAAGAATGTTATGGAAAGAAAAAAACTGCGTTCAAAAATATAGCCAGCTTCTTGTAGTGTAACGTCAATTCATAAAATATATATGAACGAATGTGTATGTATGTGTTTGTATATATGCATGCATGTGTGTGTATGTATGTATATATACATATATGTGTGTGTGTATTTTGATATATATACATACATATATATATATATATATA
>NC_068996.1:40711111-40714658 GCF_001194135.2 Octopus bimaculoides | reverse complement strand
TATATATATATATATATATATAATTAATGGAGGAGACGGAAGATGGATTTAGTACGAATCTTTATTCAGCACGACGATCGTTTCGACCCATCCTGTGTCTGTCCCATAGTCGTAGGATATTATGCATCTAGTTGTGTTGCATCAATCATTGCAGGTGGTGCCACTTCAGGTGCTTGGTGTAGAAAAAGACATCCCACTAGATATTCTGAGCTCTCCTTGACATATTGTTCTTGCTAGTTGTACACTGGTACACTGGCAGGGGATAGAATAAGTTTGGGGTTGTAACCGGCGAACGGGACTGGCTATAGTTGACAGTGAATACATAACATAAATTAAGATCATAAACGATAGAAAATAAAACCTGTCAAAGCAAGTTAAGATTACATCAGGCAGTCCAAATTGTGAATGTGCTTTGACATGCTAATAGACATTCACCCAAAGTCCAAGTAGTTACGCGCGCATATGAACATATGTATGTGTGTGAGTGTGTGTGTGCGCGTGTGTATGTGTGTGTGGGTGTATTTGTGTGCGTGTGTGTGTGAAGGCGCATGGCTTAGTGGTTATGGTATTACGCTCCCGATTGCAAGATTGTGGGTTCGATTCACAGACCAGGTGTTGCGTTGTGTTCTTGAACAAAGCACTTCATTTCACGTTGCTCTGCGGTCATTTCAACATCTGACATGTGGCACCCAGTTGCACCTGTACAGGTAATATCGATCAAACGGAGGGAGAGAGCTTATGTGTACACAAACATTTGATCAATATAACCAAATCATCTGTGTGGTTGTTCGGTAAGAAATTGTTAAACCCTCATACATCGTCTAATGATGGGTGAGTCCATCATGTATGTATATATATACTTATATATATATATATATGTGTGTGTGTGTGTGTGTATGTGTGTGTGTGTGTATGTGTGTGTGTGTGTATATATACATACATACATACATACATACATACATACATACATACATACATACGCGTGTATCTGTCTGCATGTATGTATGTATACCTATTTGTGGCACTCCATCGGTTACGACCACAAGAGTTCCATTTGATCTGATCAACGGGACAGCCTGCTCGTGAAATTAACGTGCAAGTGACTGAGCACTCTACAGACACGTGTACCTTTAACGTAGTTCTCGGGGAGACTCAGCGTGACACAGAGTGAGACAAGGCTGGCCTCTTTGAAATACAGGTACAACAGAAACAGGAAGAAAGAGTGAGAGAAAGTTATAGTGAAAGAATATAGCAGGGTTCGCCACCACACCCTGCCGGAGCCACGTGGAGCTTTAAGGTGTTTTCGCTCAGTAAACACTCACAATGCTTGGTCTGGGAATCAAAACCGCGATCCTACGACCGCGAGAGGCAACAAGGTGAGGCCTCACCTAGTTTTCTCTCATTGATACACTCATGTACCAAATTTCCCAAGATGGGTGCATTATAAGTTGATTATGCCATACTCTCTACAACGCTACACCTACGAACTGGCACTTTACATATAAACTTTCACCCCTGTAACATGGACTATACCAACAGACCCACCATTAAAGTTCTATGGAAGCTCAATGTGAATTACTGCCTAATATTATCCCTCCTGAAAAAGAATCCTCCTAAGAACAACTATATTCACCTACCCACCACTGGATGAACTAACATGGATCTTATATAATATATTACAGGAAGTCCGTACCTTATTTCCCCTTACTATGCATGCATCATTGTACAATGCTGTACTTCACTTGTATTCTTGTATTTGCTCTTCCTCTTATTCTTATTCTACTCTATTTAAAAGGATAAACACACCTTAGCTATCCTTAACTGACTTTTATATGTGTTAGCCCCGCCAACCAATTAGACCCTCTGAAGAAGCCTAGGGGCACATCCATTATCCAAGTCTTGTCTGCTCATCCCTGCTTAATACTGATGAGATGAAGATAACCTGGAAGATTTCGTTGCCTCTTGACAGAAACGGCCGTAAGGAACTAGCATCTGCACGCTCATTTAGTTGTTTGTATATATATATATATATATACATATATTATTTATCATTTATATATATACACGAGGGGCTTCTTTCGGTTTCCGTCTACCAAATTTTCTTAGAAGGCTTTAGTAGAGGCTATAGTAGAAAATAATTGCCCACGCAGTGGGACTGAACCGAAACCGTGTGGTTGGGAAGCAAGCTTCTTCCCACACACATGTATATATATATACTCAAACAGATTGCACAAAATAATTGAGACATCTTTTTGAACGGAAGTTTTATTATTCAATACAGAGTTTGTCTTTGGTATCAATCACTGCTTTAATACGTCGAGGAATTGACTCGTAGCGGTTTTCAACGCTTGTAGGGCATTTTAAACAATCCTTCAATTATAGAACTGCTTTAGCATTTTTAGTGACGATGCGGATATGAAGTATTTCCTCAATTGCTACTACAAAATGCTCGATAAATGCCCGATCACCATAGGAACCGTTGATTGCGTGAGCTAGTCGAAGTGGTCTATTTCACTTCGTACCAATTTTGTAACATATTAGCTGTATGAATCGCTACACTGTCATCCTGGAAGTATAGCACCATGATTGTACAATAGGATGAACATAACTAGCGAAATTACTCAGATAACCCTCAGCATTGACACCGCCATGAAGAAAAGTTAAAGGGCCAAGAGAATTTCGTGATATGGTTGGCTACAATCGTCATAGAATAACCTCCATGCTTCACAGGAGGGTCCAAACAGTCAGGATTGAAGGCTTCTTTGGGATATTTCCATGGCAAACACGATCTGAGTTGAGCAAAAGGAATTAATAATGACTCATTAGAGATGACATTGTTCCAGTGAGCCATTAATCGTTCTGATAGCAATTGGTGCCCTCCCATGGTATTCAGCTTTATAGAGTCCACGAGGAACGATGATAAGCTAGTGGTTTACCTGTGCTATCAGTTCTGTTTCTATAGTTCGATGGGTTCTAAATACAATATCTTCCAAAGTTGGTGCCGTCCCTTTCTGCAAAATTTTCCATCCAGAAATATACTTACCATATCTGGTTTTACTTTGGTTTTGGAATGCCAGCATCATTTTAGAGCCAGTTGAGCGTACAAATAGAAACATTAATAGTCCAGCAGTTCCAATGATTGAAGTTCCAGCCATCAGCCAACCAACCGATTTTTATCTTTGGAAACTAAACTGATCGCGTCTTTCAACTTCTTCAAGTTTAGATACCTACAAAAAAAGACAATGGACTGTAACATGAAGTACAAGGTAAACATAATGCATTTGAGAATGACATGTATGCAAACTAGAACAGTTCTGAATTTGTCACATTGCAAAGAAAAAAATAAGTGGATGAAAAACTGAGTTTCCATTATTATATTCAATGCCTGTATAACCATACGTATGTATGTACGTATGACTATCTACTGACGTATATTTGTATTGTAAAATTTATATCTATATATACATATATATACATGTATGTATATAGATATATGTATGTATATATGTATATATGTATATATGTATATATATATATATATATATAT
>NC_068996.1:40707980-40711006 GCF_001194135.2 Octopus bimaculoides | reverse complement strand
CCATATATATATGAAGAGCGTAGCTCGAAACGTTAAAGACTTTCTGTATTCCCGAGCGTCCTTTTGTTGTTTACACCACCTGTCCTCGTCTGTTGTTGTTTTTTTCGTACATTCTCCTATATATATATATATATATATGTAATGTATGTATGTATAAATAGATACATAAATTTATATGTGTTCATATATATATATATATAAATATATATATAGTGAATGATAGAAAGAGTAACAATATATATGCATGTGTGTGTGCGTACGTGTATGTATGTATGTATGTATTTATGTATGCACGTATGTACATGTATATTCGTATATATGCCAACTTATCAATACAAACACAAATAGATGTCAATAGATAATTATATTACAATGAATTCCACTACCTATCAGCCTATCTACATTTAATAGAAATGGCATATATGTATAAATGTTTGTGCAAGTATGCATGTGTTGTGTGCACGTGTGTATGCGTATGTGTGTGCTTGTACACATACACACGCACATCTATACACGCAGATGCACAATATTAAGCTACGTCTATTCCGTTGAATGTCCGTCCTGTTGCTAGACAGCATCAAACTGCGTCAACAGCAGATGACACACGCTCAACTGGACAATCGATGCATTATTCAAGTCGACTCATTTCGTGTCCAATCGTTAACCTTGAGCGAATGAACGCACACCTATGTCCTGAAAGTGCGCACGTTTAAACGAATGGTTTGATTTATTCTGCTAATCGCACATTCTCGATGGATATAGGCAGCTTCCGAGTGAAGGGGAATACGATTCAAATCAATCTTTGGCACGGGCCGTCAGATATGAAAGCCAGACAATTACTCAGCGAGACATTTCTGAATTAACTTGACGAAAGCCACAGCGTTTTCTAAACGACGATCGATCGCACAATCTCAGCCGCCCTTGATAAACACCTCCCTTCCTTTCTCTATTTCTTTTTCATTCTCTCTCTCTCTCTCTCTCTCTCTCTCTCTCTCTCTCTCTCTCTCTCTCTCTCTTTCTTTCCCTCCCCCCACATCTTACACACAAGTACGCACACATAAAAATACCAATACATATTCGCAGATATATTGGTTTTCCTGTACGCCTGTGTACGCATACACACACACACGTATTCATACGGTAGTATATGTTACTTACATATCCATACAGATTTATGTGTTTATGCCCGTAAATGTATATGTGCATTTATATGTACTTGTGTGTATGTGTGTGTGTGTGTGTGTGTGTGTGTGTGTGTGTGTGTGTGTGTGTGTGTGTGTGTGTGTGTGTGTGTATTATATTCTCGCATTTTCAGTCAATCATTTTCTTTCTTCCGTTGTTTATTTCAGCGCGCGCGCACACACACACATACACACACACGCATACACACACAAACACATACATTTCTTTACTTTTCTATTCTATGTCTTTCTTTATAAAAACTATTCTTTCTTCCTTTTATATAAATTGCACTATTTCATCATTTTATCATTTAGCGTTTTCCATGCTCTTTCCCTCTCTCTCTCTCTCCCTCTCTCTCTCCTTCCTTCTCTCTTTCTCCGTCTCTTTCTCCTCATCCCTCATTCTCTCTCTCCCTCTTTCTTCCATATCTATATTTTCTGTCACGAGAACACGATAGATTTCGTTGCTATTTCTGCTATGTAATAATTTTATTTATTGTTATAATAGTTTTGTAATAGTCTTATTTGTGGAGGCGCAATGGCTCAGTGGTTAGAAAGCGGACTCGCAGTCATAGGATCGCGGTTTCGATTCCCAGACTGGGCGTTGTGAGTGTTTATTAAGCGAAAACACCTAAAGCTCCACGAGGTTCCGGCAGGGGATGGTGGCGAACCCTGCTGTACTCTTTCACCACAACGTTCTCTCACTCTTACTTCCTGTTTCTGTTGTGCCTGTAATTCAAAGGGTCAGCCTTGTCACACTGTGTCACGCTGAATATCCCCGAGAACTACGTTATGGGTACACGTGTCTGTGAAGTGCTCAGCCACTAGCACGTTAATTTCACGAGCAGGTTGTTCCGTTGATCGGATCAACTGGAATCCTCGACGTCGTAAGCGACGGAGTGCCAACAACAACAGTCTTATTTATTTGTTTCTTTCTTATGATTATCATTAAGGCGGCAGCTGGTAGAATCGTTAGCACTTCGAGCAAAATGCTTCTCTGCATTTCGTTCGTATTTACGTTCTGAGTCCAAATTTGTCTTTCATCTTTTCGGAAGTCGTTGGTATAAGTACCGGTTACGTAATGTAATCGACTTATTCCCTCCCCCAAATTTTCAGGCTTTGTGACTATATTAGGAACGATTATTATTATCATTATTGAGTGAGATTTCAGGGCATGCCATCAAAGTGACACTGGGTTAAAATATACGAAGCCCATTATACCCATCATGACTACCCGTCTGATAGGAGTACAATAGGCACATGCATCATAACCATATCTGCGCAACATGGCGATCTCAAATGAAGATAAACAGCGCCTGATCTCGCAAGTGGGACAAGGTTACAATATTCTTCAGGTCGAGTATCCCATTCCGCTCAAAAGGTCCCTGAATAAGGTTTGTTTAGGGATGTTGAGCAAAACACCCATGTTTCCAAACGTGAATTATTCAAACCACAAAGAATTCCTCTCAACCCATGGCCATGAGGCTCCCCCACTACTTCTGCTCATGATCGGAGATGCACATAGCTTCAGCCACCAAGGGACATACTCAACTGGTTAAGTTTAAACAACTGACAAGCAAATCTGTGGTATTGCGCAGAATATTTGCTGTAGACCATATTTTTATACCAAGACAAAACAATGTACATTTCCAATCAATTAAGATCAGAAGCCATGAGAGCCACTGCCTGGTACTGCATCTATTATTATTATTATTATTATTATTATTATTATTATTATTATCATTATTATTATCATTATTATTATTACTATTATTATTATTATTATTATTATTATTATTGTTCAGTAGTTTTATTTTTATAACGTGCTTTCACTTCACTACCGAG
>NC_068996.1:40704886-40706543 GCF_001194135.2 Octopus bimaculoides | reverse complement strand
AATTTGAACTCAGAACGTAGTGACAGACGAAATACCACTAAACATGTTGCCCGGTGTGCTAACGTTTCTGCCTGCTCGCCGCCTTAATAGTAATAATAATAATAATAATAATAATAATATTAATAATAATAATAATAATAATGATAATAATAATAATAATAATAATAATAATAATAATAATAATAATAATAATAATAATAGTCGGCAATCTGGCAGCATCGTTGGCACACTGGGCAAAATGCTTCGCGGCATTTCACCTGTCTTAATGTTCTGAGTTCAAATTCCACCGAGATCACCATTGCCTTTTATCTTTTCGAGAAAATACGTTCTAGTTGAGTACTGAGATCAATGTAATCGAGTTAACACCTTTCCCACTGAACTTGCTGGCCTTGTGCCAAAAATTTGAAACCATTATTATTAGTAGTAGTATTCCATTTCATTTCAGCCTTCGATGACCCAGCACTGAATGAAAGCGTCAGCATGATCTTTCCTGTATAGCTATGATGCTTTTAGGTTTACAGTGAGCTAGTTTTCAGGTGATCAGCCTGCGAAGGATTTGAAACCAGAACTCAAAAATCTGGAAAATATAGCGAAGGGTAACCACTGAGGAAGAAACCCAAAGGTACTAATAATCCTGGCCATCCAACGCATTTTAATAGCGCTATATTTATTGACCCGAAATGCTGTGAGAGAAGATTGACGTCGGCACGATGTGAAAATAGAACACCAAAAGTTGAGGCAAATGTCGCATGTTTAAAAATCTCGATGTTCTCTTGGTTCTGCCAATTTGCTGCCAACGTAAATGTAATGGCTTTGAAGGGTTCATAGGCTTCGTTTTGGTTAAGCTATTGAAATGAAATGAACGTTATGGGAAATAATAGCCTTGTTGGAAGTGGTATTATTTAAATCAGGATCAGTACCAGTCGAATAGGAATGTGGTAAAAAGACATTCCTGATGTGACGATCCCGTCTTCGTTTTTATTCATTTATTTATTTATTTTTGCAATACAGTGTATCTCGGATATTATATCTAATATCATTTCTAGACATGAGAATGCAATTTTTTCGAATTTAAGATTTCAGTATATCTAAGGTGGTTGAACTGGCAGAATCGTTAACACGCCGGATATAATGCTTAGCAGCACTTCGTCTATCTTTACGTTCAAATTCCGCCAAGGTCGACTATGCCTTTCAACCTTTTGGGGTCGATAAAATACCAGTCAAGTAATGGAGTTGACATAATCGACTCGTCCCCGACCCCAGAACTGCTGCACTTGCGCCAATATTTCGAATAAGTCTATCTAATAAGCAGAGACATATTTTCTTTTAATTTATACATATGTATAGACAAGAAAGTAGAGTGTGATTTGAAGGACATTTGTCAGTAATTTTATCCAGTCTAGCTACCGCATAAAGCTGCTTTCGTTTCTTCATGCATATATAAAACCGCGTTTATATATACAGACATACATATTTTTGTGTTGATTCATTCACAAACTTTCATAGAAAAGCATGGACTCAAAACTTCTTAAGAAAATACGAAATTACAATAATTTCAATGTCATGATTAACGAAACCGGTCGACAACCACAATACTCTTTTATTTAAATTGTGTGCATTTTCCTTCTTTTATGATATATATATATATATATATATA
>NC_068996.1:40703055-40704535 GCF_001194135.2 Octopus bimaculoides | reverse complement strand
TATATATCAATATATATATATCAATATATATATATCAATATATATATATATATCAATATATTATAAATTAACTATCGATATATTATAAATTAACTACCAACAAAAATAATTGGTAAGCTAACTCAGTTATATAAATGTGACAATAGGGTGAATCTGAAAAAGATTTAGCGGTTGTTTCTACCAAGCCTAATTATCTTCCAGTTGTTTCACTTTTTGTCACACACACACACACAATACAAATACACTGTGTTAATCCGAAAATCTGAAATTCGTTTCTCTATATGAAAAACGGCGTGGGCTTTCTCCTGACGCACCGTTTCATGTTTTGCTAATTTCTCTTTAGCGAAGACGCCTCCGGCTTCCTTCCTCAATCCATAGGGCATTGAATAGTCAGCTGTATATAAAGCCAGTTTAAAGTAGTTTAGTATCAGAGAGTATAGTTTACTTTACATATCTATGTTTTTGATTGAACTTCATTTATTAAGTGGTGCCGGAAGTAACTATTTACCTTCATATTTCACATACATATTTCACATATTTCACATACAGTTAGGTTTTATGATATTTATATTTATTTCGCCGATCTCCCCCAGAAAGCCATGCGACAATGAGAAGAGTGGGTAAACACACTGTCGTCTAATAGGGCGAAGTTAATCTTCTAAGACATACACTACAGCGCCTAGCATGTATTTGAACCTTCCTAGACATATAAAGAATAAATATTCAAATATTAATTTCTGATCTCTCTCTAGGAATCCCTTTGATTCCTGTTTTACTCGGCTGAACACAACAGCCATTTGATGTTTTAAAAAGACCCCTTTGAATAAACAGCATATGGAATTTACGTCTCCACACTTCCCATTTGTAATGACAAAATATGAACTCCTATTGGAATTTACATACCACGAACAAGAAGCATTTTTACCACTTCCACACATCACTTTCCTTGGATAATGGAACTGCAACTATAACATCCTAGATATATTTTTAATTGTATTTTTATTTTTTTCTCTTATTTCCCTTTATACTTCCTCTATCCAACCTTTTCCAAAATAATTCCTTATATTGAACTCTACTGTTTCTCTCTATTTAACTCTCTCATATCGTCTCTGATGAAAGGATATCCCTAATGTCCCAGAAACGGTTGTAAGACTAACTTTCTCTTTATAAATGTCCTGAAAATTCTACACAGCCTTGGCCTTGTTGTCTCATTTAATTTAACATATACATGATCATACAAGACCCGCATTAGACCCTTCACTCGTATCATTATCAAACCGAGAGTTTAACTACTGTCCTTCCATAGCACCTACCACTTACCTGCCACTTAGGTTCTTCAGAAAACCAATACCACTCATATATATATATATATATATATATATATATATATATACATGCACACACACACACACACACACATATATATACATACATAAATACATACATATATATACATATATATATATATATATATATATAT
>NC_068996.1:40701017-40702718 GCF_001194135.2 Octopus bimaculoides | reverse complement strand
AACAAGCAAGAAAAAACAACAACGCGAGGATGTTGAACAAGTACTGTCATTGGATGCTCAGGAAAGGAAAGAAAAGAAAGAGGTTTCGAGCGGAGCTCTTCATCAGAAATATAGGAAAAGTCCAAAGAAGGAAAGACGGAGAAAGAAAATCGACAAATTTGCACACGCGGTCACATATTGGAATGACCGGAAGGGAAAGGGTGGAAAAAAAGTTCTTTTCAAAGACAGGAGAGTGCAAGGGAAGGAGGGATGTGTGTGTGTGTGTGTGTGTGTGGGTATGTGTGTGCGTGCAGGCCTGTGTGTATGTGTAATGATAGCACGTGTATGCGTGTGTGTGTGTGTGGCTGTGGTTGTTTATGTATGTGTGTGTTTGGACTAGTGTCGCTTAAGGTCATAGGGAGAATTTATAGTAAGAATTTTCGTAGGGGGTAGCTGTCTGTGGTGTGCCTACCTACACATGTACGTAAGAGAATGATCAGTAGAAAGGTGTTTAACAGGTAGTTTGAAGTATGTGCGTGCGCGTGTATGTATATGTTGTGTATGTGTGTGTTTTTTGTGTGTCTGTGTGTATGTGTGTGCGTGTGTGTGCTTGTATGTGCGTGTGTGCGTGTGTGTGTGTCCATGTATGTATAATTGTGTGCGTGTATGTGTGAGTGTGTGTTGCGTGTATATGGCGTGTGTATGTATGAAGACATGCATATATAGAAATATATATATATATTTTTATATATATACATATATATATTTACAACTCACGATCGTACGGTCGTGGCTCCTATTCCCGGCAGCGCGTTCTGTCCTTGAGCAAGACACTTGATTTCACATTATTTCACTTGAATCAGCTGTAGAAATGAGTTGTATCTGTAATTCAAAAGGCCAGCTTTGTCATATTCTGTGTCATGCTGAATCTCTCTGAGAACTACGTTAACAGTACCCGTATCTGTGGAGTGCTCAACTACTAGTATTTTAATTTCTCGAGCAGGCTGTTCCGTTGATCGGATCAATCGGACCCCTCGTCATCGTAACTGACGCAGGGAGAGGCTATATATTCTCTAATTAATGGCGAGCCGTTTGAAACATAAATATGTAAATTAAATTGTACACAACGGTCTTAGCTTGATTTTCGACTGTTATATATGAATATACTATGCTATTCTGTGCGGGCAAGGAAATTGGATATGTCTTTCAGAGGAACGGTGAACAAAGCTCGAACAATCTATCAAACGGTTTCTCGCCTACTTTCCTGCACATCAAAAACATTGAATGAATTTGCTTACATCACCCAGAGCACTTCAATATAAATTCGTTACAGTTCTTCAGGCTCCTGCTAAGAGATGTAGCTAGCTGATTTATACGGCTATGTCTCATGACTCGCATTTATGAATACATACATACATACAAACATACATACATACATACATACATACATGTATACATATGTGCGTGTGCGTATATGTGTATGTGTGAGTGAGTTTGTATGTATGTGTGGCTGTCTGTATGAGTTTATACATGTATGTATATATTTATGAGTGGGTGTATGGTAAGTAGCTTGCTTACCAACCAGATGGCTCCGGGTTCAGAACACACTGCGTGACACCTTGGACAGATGTCTTCTACTATAGCTTCGGACTGACCAAAACCTTGTGAGTGGATTTGGTAGACAGAAACTGAAAGAAGCCCGAAGTATATATATATATATAT
>NC_068996.1:40698934-40700844 GCF_001194135.2 Octopus bimaculoides | reverse complement strand
TATATGTATGTATGTATGTATGTATGTATGAATGTATGTGTGTGTGTATATATTTGTGCGTCTGTGTTTGTCACCCCCCCCAACATCGCTTGACAACCGATGCAGGTGTGTTTGCGTTCCCGTTAATTAGCGGTTCGCCAAAGAGACCGATAGAATAAGTACTAGGCTTACAAAGAATAAGTCCTGAGGTTGACTTGCTTGACTAAAGGCGGTGCTCTAGCATGGCGGTAGTCAAGTGACTGAAACACGGAAAACAATATATATATTTATTTATTTATGCGTTTCAGCCAAGTGGCTGTGGTCATGCTGGAGCAACACCGTGACTTTCCGTCTTTATGTTGTGCTCTTTTCACGTTCCTTGCATGGCTCTTCTCCTCCACCTGATATAGTCCAATCAAAAGTTTTGATGGCACATCTGGTGTATAACAGAATTTGACATCGCTGCCCTAAACTGTGTCTCATTTCGAGCCATTGGTTCGTCTGGTATCGTGGAGAGGAAAGTGTCGATTTTTGTTTTGAAGACCTCTATATCCATGTCTTGCAGGTCTCTCAAATATTTTGGCAAGGCATTAAAGAGCTGAGGCCCACTGAAACCGAGGCTGTTGCAGTACCTTGTTCTTATGTGAGATGCAGTGGACAGTACCCTTGGTACTATGCAGTGGCGACCTGTGCGGGCATTCTTGTAGTACTTGATGCTAAAGTTTTGTACCAGTCCTTCCAGTATTTTCCATATGTAAATTATTACATATCTCTCTGAGTATAGGTACCCACACACACACCTCTGAGTATATGTACACACACACACACACACACACACACACACACACACACACACATACACACACATACACACACATACACACACACACATACATGTGCGTCTCTGTGTCTGTGTGTGTGTGTAGAAATATTATCTTATATGTCCTTTCACTTGTAATGAGGCAAAGAAAAAAAAGAAAAAAGATCTCTCAGCGGTTCTCTCCCCTTGGGGGAATTTCTCCCTCTCTTCTATTTCTTAGCAAACTCTTTTTCTTTCTGCCTCTTACTAGGAAGACAACCGTAGATGGTAGCAACAGCAGTCACCAGTCAAATTTCACAGGTGTATATATATATACGAATAGTATTCCTACATTTTCTCTGGGTTATTCTGAATCTCTTCTATCTATCACTTTTTCCAAAACCTTAGCTTTAATTCTCTTAATTTAGTCCTGTTTTTCTAACTTTAACTTTATTCCTCCCATCTTTTTTCCTCTTGCTTCTTCCCCCCTTTCTTTCTGTTTGGATTTTAGCCATTAATATTATAGTTTTACTCATAAATAATACTAACCCACATTAATTTATATCTTATTTTAACTGGATATGTTTATCTTGTTCTAATTATTATTGTTCCCTATAGTTTTAAACTTAGCAATTCAGTGTTTCTTTGTATTATTCTATTTATACTGTAGAATAGATATATTTCTTTAATACCTTGACCTTAATTCCCTTACCTTAATTTTTTTCCAAATTCTTACCACTCCTTAGGGTATTACCCTTCCATTTCCTTTTTTTCTTTTTTCTTTCCCTCATGCTTGATTTACCCCTAACTTGCTGTCCACCACTACTTAACCTACCTTCCTCTATATTTGAAATTACTACTATCCCTCCAATTAGATTTTAAATTCTTGTTTGATTCACTTGTCTGTGGAACAGCAGCATAGTCGAGATGATATGTTTTCTTCTCTTACTCTTGTTTTTTTTTGCAAACATCCTCAAAATGACTTTCGAAAATGAAATTCCATTATGCAGCTGAGGAGTACATTTTCATTGTACATTCTGTGGTGTTCTCACCACATGAATAAATGGAGCTTGTACGAAACGTACGTACTGCTATAACCTATTGAATTTTTGTTGCTTATCTTCAAATTTCT
>NC_068996.1:40696734-40698765 GCF_001194135.2 Octopus bimaculoides | reverse complement strand
ATATATATATATATATATACTATGATAACTTTAGAATTATATACAATTTGTTTCTGCAATTTACTAAAAGCCGGGTTTGTTGAATAACATAATATGCCGCCATAGTCTCCTTGTTTTTCTATGCGCTTCGTCCAGCGATCCACAAGATTGCTTATTCCATCAGAGAAGAAGGTATTCGGCTGATCACGCTGCCATTTGTGAACTGCTTTCTGTGTTGTGCTTCATCGTTCGTAGCACAACTACTACTGGTCGAAAACGAGATTAGGAATGCGAAAAAAGAAAATTAGAAGTTGCAACATTTGGGACGTTCGAATCGAAATTAATATGGTTAGTGTAAATTAATTCAACGGTGAAACGGTCGAAAGTGTATTGAAAATGATTTGAAAAGAAAAAGAAAGAAGATACGCTAACCACTAATCTTCTCTCCGACTTGTAATTAAGAAGAAAACCACGAAATATCGGGGACCTGAATGCCAACTACATACATATGACGTAGTGATTAAGAGCGCGGACTACTAACCCCAAGATTCCGAGTTCGATTCCAGGTAGTGACTTGAATAATAATAATAATAATAATAATAATAATAATAATAATAATAATAATAATAATAATGATAATGATGATGATGATAATGATAATAATAATAATAATAATAATAATAATAATAATAATAATAATAATAATAATAATAATATAACATCGAAAAATATCTTACGAATGAGATCCCCGGTTCGAAATTTCCCCTAGACACCTGATGAAGGCTGGAGTGTATATCAGCCGAAGCGTTGTGTTAACAACAAACAAGATGAGGACAAATATCTGTCAAATGCAAATGATGTATATAATGTACATAATTCCTCATCGCTTAAATACAGAACTGTGTCATCTTAAAATATACAATTAAAATTCAATACAATTCTGTTCCAGGGCGCTCTGTTAGAACATTAGATTGGTCGCACAATTCTGATGGAAATCGTCGGAGACCTCAATTCTGACCAATTTTGAAACCGTGAGATGAGAAATGGAATACATAAAACTGAAGACTTTACGTTTCGGGTTCAATAAAATAAGTGCCTTTTGAGCACCAGGGTCTACGTAATCGGTTTATTCCCGAATTCCCGCTCTCGCTGGTCTAGTGCCAAAATTTGAAACCTATATTTCAGAAACAAAATTGTTTTTCAAATCAGAAATTAAGACTTGAAGCTTATAGCTCAGTCTCTAAATATAAGATGTCACTTTGATTCCACACAAGATGTCTGAAATTTTAGAAGAAAAAGACACTACAGGGGTAAACTGATTCCCCTACCCCACCCACCCCACCTTGTTCTTCGGCATATAAACATGAGTCGTTATATATTCTTTGAAAGTGCTAGAAACGACAACAAAATTTATCTGAAATATACCATTCGGGCTTATAAAGATGTCTATTGCCTATCTAGATACGGTAGGACTGAAAAAAGAAGTTAAAATAAAGACATGTCTGTTCTGGAAATGCTTTCTATCATTAGATCTGTTCGACCGGGGTTAAACAATTAAACGACACTAATACATCAAGACAAAACGTATGTAAATTACATCACCAACAACAAGAAGAACACTGATACAAGGACACAAATTTTAAGGATATTTTTGGTTGTGTCTTGGGAGAGTGATTACGCTAATATTAATAACATATTCAACGTAATAGCTCACCCAATGATTCTTTTATGACTTTACCAAGACACAACAAAATTTATTTCAATAAAGGAATTCACATAAAAAATCTTTCCAACCAAATACATAAACGATGTACCACACATAGAGTTACGTGAGTGTGCCGTAGCTATAATGGGTTTGCGGCAACATAGCTATAACCCACTCACTGAAACTTTGTAAAAGTGCAAAAGTGTATATAAAGCACTCGAAGTGTGGGGCTGCGTGATTAGCCTGATCGAAGGGTTTTTAATATTTCTTGAATATTTTTTCGTTTATGCACACACACACACACACATATATATATATATATATATATATATATATATATATATATA
>NC_068996.1:40690208-40692577 GCF_001194135.2 Octopus bimaculoides | reverse complement strand
TATATGTATGTATGTATGCATGTATGTATATGTATATATATATATATATGTCTGTATATATATGTATATATATATATATATGTATGTATGTATGTATGTATATGTATATATATATATATATGTATGTATGTATATATATATGTATGCGTATGTATGTATGTATATAAATATATATATGTATATATATATATATATATATACACATATATATATGTATATATATATATACATATAGATATATATTTACCGATATTTCATCAATATTTTATTTGTATATCTTTATATTTGCTTCTATAACTTTATTTTCTTCTTTATTTAACGAATACGCGATTCAAATTATAAATAGGCAGCCAAACACAATGTAGTAAACAGTTTCTTCTCGTCCTCCACATGTTCTGCATTTACTTAATGCATTTTGTTTCATTATACCCCTTCGGAATGTAGGTTGTTGATCCTGTACTACAGTCAAGAGTTTCGGGTTTGACTATTGCACTTCTTAGACAGTCTTACAAATTTTCGTATCTGCTTCTATCTTGTTCAGTTTTTCAGATATCGTAAATGCAAGAGATTAACTTCGCATAAGTTTAGCAGGACATTCTCTATATTCTGTCGGTATTTTATTTAGTCCGCTTTTGTAGCTCTTTATATTAACTTTCTACTTTACAGTTATTGTATAATAGATATTTTTGTCGCTGTAAAGAAGAAAACGTAAATCCTCGAGTATAGTCCTACCTTGAGTATAATACGCAGGGGATTTTTAGGCGGCTGTACCTCTGAAAAACCAAAACCTTGTGTATAAAACGCACCCCCTCTCTAACTTGAGTCAAGGAGGTCTATTTAACGTCCTTGGTTTGTAAACATATATACGGTAACGTTCTTTATTATTATTGAATATATAACATAATGCAAACATGTATCTTTTTGTGCACTTTGTTCGCAGAAAATAAAGAAATAATAGTAATAACGTCAGTGAAAAATAAATATTAAGTAAATTGTCTTTACATATTTATCACTATCAGTTACAAACCAGACATCACAAAATGCGTCTGGATAAACATTGACAGACAGCAAATAGAGACTCGGACATTGCTTAGAAAATATTTTTCATTTTTAATCTCGTATGTAGTACGCACTAGTTATTTTGACCTTTAAATTTGGGGGAAAAAATGCGGATTATACTCGAGGATTTACGGTACTTATAATAGTTTTCTAGTTGCTTCAGGTACGTACCTATCCCCATTGATAGTAAATATAGTTTCTACACATCAGATATTAAGTACTGCTTTATGGATGCTTTAAATACTTTTCGTATTTCTCTGGCTGGTCTTAGCAGATCTTTTAGGTGTAACTGAGACATTTATTAATATAATAATATATTACCGGAACAGCAAAAGTATTGATATCAACTCTCTTGTCTTTACATTTAGCTGCTTCAGGTTTTAATATACTGCTTCTTAACCATTTCTTTTGTTTGTATGTATTCCTTATTGTCTAATTAATTGATTCCCAGGTGTTTTTATATTTCTAATGTTATTCTGTTATTTTGGTTTCTTTGTCTAGCGTGATATAAGTGTTTCTGACTTTAGTTTTATTCAACATTACATTGACACATTCATGTAATTTGAATTGTAAACTGTTCAACCAAAGATGTAAGCTGCTTCCAAAAATCGTTTCTAGTTGTTTATTACTTTTAGCGTAGAAGTAGATGTCATCTATATATTAACTATGGTTGCTTTCCAGTTATATCATGTGTATTCGAGTTTAAATGTTGGCCAAAAGTATCGACACCAAAAAAAAGAAGCAAAAAAAAGAACTGAAGCTAACAAATTTGGGTTAGTTTTTATCATTTATGTTTATACCAGCAAAATTTCTTACTTCCTACCCACGACATCACCGTCGTCATCATCACCACCATTACCATCATCATCATCATCATCATCATCATCCTCATCATCATAATATTCTTCATCATTGTCAACATCATCATCATCACAATCATCATTCTCAACATCATTATCGTCGTCGTCGTCGTCGTCGTCAACATCATCACCATCATCATCAAAATGATGATGATGGTGATGTTGATGATGATGATGATCATCATCATCATCATCATCATCATTATCATCATCTTGATTATTTTTATTGTAGAAAATTTTAGAAACCGTAGAAATTTTAGTTTTACAATGTACTCACTTATAAGTCATAGAACGTGTGTTCGAGTATGTGCTAGCATTTCTGCGTGCATGTGTGCTTCTATACAAGTATTTGATCCTGTTAGCCTATTATATTGATTTGTAAAAATATAAGACAGGTTTTGCTCATTCAATCTTAATTTAATTTATATATATATATATATATATATATAT
>NC_068996.1:40684942-40690096 GCF_001194135.2 Octopus bimaculoides | reverse complement strand
ATCTACATGGTGCCATCCATTTTTATTTTATTTCATTTTATATTATATATTGTATATTATATTATATATTGTATATTCCATATTCTATACCCCACATTAGTTCTGCAGGAATATAAATAAAACATAAAAAAACAGACAGTATTGGAACTCTTTTAAGCAAAATAATATATTCCTCTATACACAATCATACAAAAAAACCCACCTTTTTTGTATTTATTTTTACTCGCATATATATATATATATATATTTATATATATATATATATATCACAATTACACACACATGGACAGAAGCACTCACGCACATACACGCACACAAGAACATACACACGTGAGCACGCACACACACACACACACAGAGGAACGCACATATACTCCCACACAATCCCCCACACAACCCCATGTTAGTTCGATTCCCGGAACGGGCTGCGAGTTGTGTTCTTGAGCAATACATTTTATTTCACGTTGCGACGTCACTGGTGCCAGGCTGTATCGGCCTTTGCCTTTCCCTTGGATAACTTCGTTGGTGTGGAGAGGGGAGGCTGGTTATACATGGCCGACTGTTGGTCCTCCATAAAACAACCTTACCTGGGCTTGAGCCTGGGAGAGTAACTTTCTCGGTGAAATCCCATGGTCAGTCATGACCGAAAGGAGTCTCCTCCTCCTCAAATATACATGTATATATATGTATGTATATATATATACATATATATATATATGTGTGTATGTGTGTGTGTGTGTGTGTGTGTCTGTGTGTGTGTGTATACACGGTACTGATTTGCGCCCTTTGTCACTTTAGTGACGTATATATTTCTGCCTCTCTCTCTCTCTCTCTCTATATATATATATATATATATATATATATTATACTGTGAAGCTTAATTTAATTCAAATTTTTAATAAATTGATTTTAATTGAGTTTTTACCTGTAATTTTGGATTTTATCCCTAATATTATTATCATTATTATTATTGTTATTATATATATATATATATATATATATATATATATATATATACACAAAATTCTGTGCAGCACAGAATTTTGTCAGTGAACAGGTCGCTGTCTCAAAGCAACGAAAGTATTTTGACAAATTAAATTTAACGTTAAAGTGAATCTAACGGTTCTTGTGTGTTATTTTAAATGGCTTATAAACACCTTCCACGCTGCAATTGTTTTCGTTCCAGCACACGATCTCAGATCAGGTCACTTGCTATGCAAGTACATCTCCGCAATATATATATATATATATATATATACAAAATTTTTAATTTAAAAGAGTTTTGACGCTGATATCCATTATTATTGAAATTTATTCCTATGTCAACATTTCTGTATAAGGCTATATTTTACTGTCAAATTCAAGTCAAACATATAAATTGCCTTACACGTCTTCAGGGAAAAAAGGTTAATTAAAATTAGGGTTCAGCAATAATTGCTTCACCTTTCTGCCTTTGTAGTTGCGAGCATTTGTCTGTCTGGGAGTTATATTTTGGTAGAGAAATAGTAGTTTTGACTGCTATTTCTAATTTTCGGTGTGTGGTGAAGCAATTCTTGCTGAACCCTAATTTTAATTATGCTTATATAAATTTTACCTATAATGTTTTTTTTAAACATCGAATTACTTGGTAAAATTACTAATTATTAATTAATTATTAATTTTTATCCTATATTTGTAAGTATATATATATATAGTGATTAACCAGTGACATTTTGGGGATTATTTAATCTCTAACGAGGACTTGACATCCTCGAATTGACTCCCTGTATATGTGTGTGCGTGTGTGTATCTATGTATATGTGTGTGTGTGTATGTATGTATATATGTGTATTTATGTATCTGTGTATCCATGTATGTGCGTGTATCTATGTATTTGTGTATCTATGTATATGTGTGTGTGCGTTTGTGTATCCATGTATTTATGTATGTACATCATTTACTTATTATCTTTTGCTTGTTTCAGTCGTTAAACTGCGGCCATGCTGGGGCACTGCCTTGAAGTAGTTTTAGTCGAACGAATCAACTTCAGTATTTATTTTAAAATAAATAAAAAAACTCGTAATCATTTTATTGGTATCTTTTGCCGAACCGCTATATAAAGGGAACGCAATCACGCCAGCACCAACTGTCAATTACAGGCAGAAAGATACACACGCACACACATATGTATATGTACATTTGGCTTCTTTCAGTTTCACGTTTACCAAATTCAATAAGAAGGCGCTGGTCAACACGTGCCTATAGCTGCAGACCGTTGCTCAAGATGCTACACAGTGGGGCTGAACCGAGAACCATGTATTTGAGAAGAAATCTTTTTACCACACAGCCACACCTGTACATTATGTTATATTGCATCATATTATCTATATTATATTATATTATATTATATTACATCATATTATATTATATTATAATATATTATATATGCAGTGTACTTACTCTAAGAGTGAATTTATTTCATATGTAGTGTAAAAATTTATTAGGGAACTAAGAAGGTATTCCGCTTGGCTTTTCATTGAAAAGCACAATGAGGTACAACTTCCTCTGTGTGTATTAATTTATTAATTTATGTTAACCAGTGTGAAGCATATCGTTTCATTGTCAATGTTTACATTGCCGAAGTAAATTCTATATACATGTGTGTGTGTGTGTGTGTGTGTGTGTGTGTGTGTGTGTGTGTGTGTGTGTGTGTGTGTGTGTGTGTGTGTGTGTGTGTGTGTGTGTTACAAATATGTTACAAGAGCAACCATCGGTTGAAAACCTTAGGACATCAATCAAGTAACGAACGAGTCAACCAGCTAAAAAATTGACCAACCATGTTACAAATAAATAACCAACTGATTTAACAATCAACTAACCAGCCAACGAGCTAACCAGTGAACAGACCTGTCAACTAGTTAAATAACCAGTGGACGAGGTAATTTAAATTTACAGCTTATTAAAAAGAATGAGCCAAGTAACTAACCAAACGGTAAACCATTCAGGCAAGCGGTATACTATCCGGCGAAACTATCAATCCAGAAACTAACCAAGCAGCCAACTAGCCACTCAAAAAAAAAAAGAACCGATGAAGTAGTTATCCAACTGACCAGCTAACCAAACGATCGACCAAACACACTCACTAGCCACCCAGGTAAACATGTTAAGAGTCAAATCACAAAGTAAATTAAGCAAAGTTGATCGCACAAAAATGTATGATTTGCTAAACAACAAATTGTCCAAGTAAATAAACAATGAATCAAAGAACTAACCAATCAGAAAGTAGCGAATAAACAGCCAAGCAGACAATTAGCCAACAAAACAAATAACAATTAGTCAACGCACATACACGTTCTGTTATCACACACACACACACACACACACACACACGCGGATCCGCGTGCGCGCACACATACTTACCTCCCTCTCTTGCACTCTCCTGTCTTAGAAAGAACTTTTTCTCCACCCTTTACCTTCCGGTCATTCCACAATGTAACCTCGTGGATATCGTTGGCGATTTTTTCTTCTTCCGTCTTCCTTTCTTTGGACTTTCCTATGTTTTCGACGAAGAGCTCCGCTCGAAACGTCAAATTCTCTTTCTTCTCTTTCTTTCCTTTCCCGAGCGTCCAGTAACATAATATCTATCACGTCCTCGCGTTGTTGTTTCTTGTTGTTGTTGTTTTTTTTTTGTCGTTTCTCCTTTTTGAACCGACCTTACTTAGTCCATTGCTCCTCAACGATGCTAGGTGTGCCGCTGTGTAACCTGAAAATAATTTTTTTCCCCAATACTTTTAGTTATATTCTTTTCTGCTCTAGGCACAAGGCACGAAATTTTGGGGGAAATGGAACCAGCCGATTAGATCGACTCCAGTATGCAACTGGTACTTAATTTATCATCCCCGAAAGGATGAAAGGCAAAGTTGACCTCGGCGGAATTTGAACTCAGAACGTAAAAACAGACGAAATACCCTAAACTTTTCGCCCTGCATGCTAACGTTTCTTATTTCTTAATTGCCCACAAGAGGCTAAACATAGATGGGACAAACAAGGACAGACAAAGGGATTAAGTTGATTACACCGACCCTGCGTGCTAACGTTTCTGCCAACTCGCCGCCTTAAATCAAATGATATATATTGATATATATATCAAATGATATATTCTTTTCTAGTGCAAGCACATACACGAAATTTTGGTGGGAGGGGCCAGTCGATTAGATCGGCTCCAGTACATAAATGGTACTTAATTTATCGACCCCGAAAAGATGAAAGGCAAAGTTGACCTCGGTGGAATTTGAACTCAGAACGTTGCGGCAGACGAAATACTGCTAAGCATTTCACCCGGCGTGCTAACGTTTCTGCCAGCTCGCCGCCTTTTAGTTGTATTTTTAGTTCAGGTGTACCGCCGAATTTTTTTTTTAAATATATATATAAGAGTATCACAAGTGAAAAAAATTTGCGGTGCAGTGACCTAGTCAACCAGCCAAACAAACGAACAACTAACTAATCAACCAGCCTACTAAGCAACAGCCAACCAATTAGACAATCAAACACACAACCTAACAACCGCACAAACTACAAATCAGACCAACCAAACTCAACCAGCCAATTAACCGAACAACTATTCAACCAAGTAACTAACACGTGAACAAACAAATAAACAAATGCAGAAATATACAAACATGGAAATAACATGATACAATACACACATACTTATACACATAGCCACACACTTTCACACCAACACGCACATAAAGAATATGTATGTGAAAAGGAAAAAAAAATACAGACCAACAAGAAACTATAAAAATAAATCAATAAATAAAAGAATAAAAAATAAAATAAAATAAAATAAAATAAAATAAAATGAAATAAAATGAAAATAATAACCTAAGATGATAAAGTAAAAAAAAAATGTATAAAACACTCTAAGTATTTACTGAAGAAAATGCATTCAGTAAATGAATGAATACATAGGTAAGTAAAGTATAAAATAAATGAATGAATGAACAAGAACGACAGTTATCGACCTGTGCCTTCGAGCAAGATGCAGGAGTACCAAAGAGGATTCGCTCACTCAAACGCACAAACGTACATACAGACTTACGCATACACACAGACACGCGCGCGCAGGCACGCACACACACACACACACACACACACACACACACACACACA
>NC_068996.1:40684450-40684932 GCF_001194135.2 Octopus bimaculoides | reverse complement strand
ACGCACACACACACGCACACACACACACACACACACACACACGAATATATCTGATCTGATCATTACATACAATTGGCACAACGTTTATATGCCCGCACATTAAACAATATGTATGTATGTATGTATGTATGTATGTACGTATGCATGTATGTATGTATTTATGTATGTATGTCCTATGCATGTATGTACGTACGTACGTATGTTAGCATGTATGTATGTCCTATGCTTATTTGTACGAACGTACGTACATATGTATGTATGTACGTATGTATGAAAGTATGAATGTATGTATGCGCATATGCGTTTATGCATGTGTGCAAACTTGCATGTATGCAAACTTCATACATGTAATTATGCGTGTATATATAAATGTGTGTGTATGTTTGCGTGTATGTATAGACAAGTATAAATATAGAGGTATGTATGTGTATAGGTATGTATATAGTTATGTATATAGGTACAGATCTGCATAGATCTTATGC
>NC_068996.1:40682875-40683852 GCF_001194135.2 Octopus bimaculoides | reverse complement strand
TATATATATATAAATATATATATAGGCAAATGCATACATTTATACATACATTTATACATACGAACATGCTCACATTGCTGCACAGAGACTCTCAGGTATATACAGTGCCGTTTGAAGATGCATGCGTGCGTGTGTGTGTGTGTGTGTGTGTATGTGTGTGTGTGTGTGTGTGCGTGTTTCTGTGGGGGAGGGGGTGCGTGCGCTTCTCTATGTGTAAGTGCTTCTATGTGTCGCCCTGTATATTGAGAGTGAAAATAGAGAAGACCGAAAAGATAAAGAAGTTGTAAGGGAAGCAAAAAAACAAAAAACAAACAAACAAACAAAAAAAAAACAGAAAAGAAAAGACAGGTATGGCGGAAGTACAAGAGACAGAATGGAAGACAATGAAGAGAAGGGAGGAAAGAGTGAAAACGAGAGCGTAAAGGAAGGAAGAGAGAAAAAGTTAGAAAGAAACACCAAAAATGCATGAGGAAAAGAAATGTCAACAGTGTGTGAAAAAAAATGAGCTGGGAACGGTGCATACATCTATATATATATACTTACATACATACATGCATATACATACTTACATACAAATATACATACATGCAGCACATAATCATATATATATATATATATATATATATATATATATATATATATATATATATATATATATATATATATATATATACATATATATATATATATATTTATATAACACATATATACATATGTATATATATATATATATGTATATACATATATACATACGTATGTACATACATACATGCATATACATACTTACATGCATACATACGAACATGCATACATACACGCACATATATATATAATAAATATATATATATATATATGTATATATACATACATATATACATACGTACATTCATATACATATATGTTTATATATATATATATATACATAGATATATACATACATATATATGCATATACATATATATATATATATATATATA
>NC_068996.1:40676878-40681428 GCF_001194135.2 Octopus bimaculoides | reverse complement strand
TCTCTCTCTCTCTCTCTCTCTCTCTCTCTCTCTCTCTCTCTCTCTCTCTCTCTCTCTATCTATGTATCTATCTATCATCATACACACACACACACACACTCCACAGACACACGCAGGCACACACATATCCGAACACGCACACACACACACATGCGCACATACGCACGCACACACAAGTACACACTCGTTGTCATACACCTGCGTGCACACGCAAACACACAGATAAGACACACACACACACACACACACACGTACTGACATAGTAGTACATGCGTAAGCGCAGACAGACATATAAACAACGATGTACACTTATAACGCAATAATCAGTCATTTTGACACTGTAGACAAATGCACATTAATACACACACACACACACACATATATATACACACACACACACACATATATATATATACACACACACTAATAAGCATTCAGTAACACACGGAGACATACATACACACAGTAATACATGTGTAATATACACGCAGATGCTCCCACGTATACACCTTAAACTCACTAATGCATACCATTGTATACACACTCCAACTTACATACGTAGACATATATGCACACATGTGCATTTACACGCATCATACATATACAGACACATTCACCCGCACACATGCATACGGTCAGTCGTACATGCTCAAACACATAGAACCACACGCACACACACACACACACACACACACACACACACACACAAGCAGACGCACAAACGCTCAAAATTACAAGACAGCTCACGCATACATACACGCACACATTCACGCACGCACACATGCACAAAAATACAAACACACGCACAAAAATACACAAACACACAAGCACAAACACACAAGCACACACACACACACAAGCACACACACACACACACACACACACACCGTCAGTAATGTTTCCTTGTTTCGTCCTGCCGAAAAACCTGCGTGACGTCACAGTGCCTCGGGCCACGGTCTTTAACAACTCGGAAAGGCACAGATGTTGTCGTGCACTCCCTCACAGCTTTCGGCGTCTGTAATCCTTCCGGAAACAGTGCTAGTTCGGTCAGGATAGCGCTGTATTTCATTACACGCCATTGTACAAACTTTGTGAGAGGTGCTGGAATTTTGAATGCAATTAAGGGGTTTGTTCTGGTGTCCATTTTCTCGTTCTCTGCAAAGAGGATCTGTCACTCTAACCCTTCGGCCATCTTATCTTGCCGAAAATTTTATTCTTGTTTATCTTCCAACAGTTCGAAAACCAGTATTCTTTATTGGCATTCTTCTCTATCCATCCATCTATCTATTTATCTATCTATCTATCTATCTATCTATCTATCTATCTATCTATCTATCTATCTATCTATACCTATCTACCTATCTAGTTAGCTAGCTATCTGTCTATCTATCACTATAACTATTCATTTACCTTTCTCTATTTATTTATCTTTCTCCATGTCTCTCATCTCTTTCTCTCCCTCCCTCCCTCCTCTCTCCCCTCTCTCTCTCTCTCTCTCACTCTTTCTCTCTCCCCGCTTTCTCTCTTGTTCTCTCAGAAACACGAAAGCATTTTCCGTTCATTTTTTTTTTTTACTGTCAATCTATTTATTTCCATTTCTTTTTCTCTTTTTCTCTTTTCCCCCCTGATCATGCTATACTATGAACAGAGACTGGGATATATCTATTTCTGTCCGACCAAAGAAATTCAATAGAGTGTTTACACATACGTAAACCGATATTTTTTTTTTTTTTAATTCTAAAATGTGTGTAATCTTTTATTCATTTATTTTACGTCTTTTGCGCCAGTAAAACTTGGAATTTGTATCGTTCAAAACTGAAACATTTGTTTATCCATTTTTACACAGATTGTTTATTTAACACGAACCATATTCTCTTTTTTATATTTCTTTTTTGCTCTATATTCATGTGTATTATGTATATCCGGTGATATTTTCTGATAGTTATCTTGCTGCGTAGGACAGATTGTGTCATGTTATATAAGAACAAAACAATAGCAGTGTACATCAAAACAGATGACACATTTCAAAACTAATCATACATAAGTATTTTTGTTATTGAGGGTAATCATAATTAAAGGGCCATACATTTTTGTAAAAAAAAAAGAAAAAAAAAACAGAAAAGAAATAAGAAAATAAATCAGACAGTGTGACGTTCTTTTTTTTTATGAACGACATTAGTAGGGTAATGTAAAACAAAATGGCTACATTCATCGATTGTAATCTAGTTGTTGTTCTCTTAGTCACATTGAATATTACAAACATATATGACAGGTTTATATTGTCATATACAATATCCGGTATTTGTATTGCTTCGCCTAGGCTCGCCCTCATCCACTAAAATTATGATCAAATACATTCTTGTTTAGCCTAGATCAGCTCTCGTTCATTTGTTATTTACTTACGCAATTAGAGCGAGTGACGGTGAATTGCAGAATTCGTAGATCGAAGAACACGGGACACACACACACTTTCTCTCCATCTCTCTTTCTCTCTCACGAACACACTCTCTCTCCCTCTCCCTTTCTCCCTCTCTCTCTCCTTCTCTCTCTTTATTTATCTCTCTCACACACACACACTCGCATAGCACAAGGTGTGCGTATATGCATACGTTTGTCAGTCTGTTTCCATGTCTTAAAAATCACGTATTTGTAGCGTCCTATTTTGTGACCTATAACTTAATAGTTCGTCAGTTATGATCGATAAATTAAGTACAGAACTGAAATAAATATCGACGGTCGCTATTAAAGCTATGATTTTGGATTTGGTGATCCAGATTATTGAATACAAGAATAAAATAACGAGTCTGCTTAGATCAATACAGACCGGACACTTAACAGCGACCAAAGCATTCTTTGACTCAGAATCTTAAATGTCTCTCTCTCCTCTCTCTCGCTACCCTCTCTTTCCGCTCCTCTCGCTCCCCTCCCTCTGTTTCTATCTCTCTCCCTCTCTCCCTCTTTCTCCCTCTCCCAAACTCCTTTCCCTCTCTGCTTCTCTTTTCATACTCCTTCCTTCACCTCCATCCTTCTCTTACTCACTCGTTTTCCATATCTATCTTTGGGAGTTTGGTTCAAGATCATTAGGGCATGGATTCCATTCTTGGACTGAGTGTTGTGTTATTGTTCCCGTAAACAAAGTAGTTCATATCACTTGCTTTCACTTCATTTCCAACAGGTGAAAATGAGTACCGGTGACACGTAGGAAGTTAGCCCTGCGATGGGCTGGCGTCCTCTACAGGTGTGGTATCTATTGCTCTCCGTCATTAAATGTAACTGAAACGGGGGAAGCTCTGGCCTAACGGGTCTTCAGCTAGGTACAGACTTTAAATTTAAGTAACATATGTCTTTACTAATAAATTCAAATTTATGAGTGTGTGCCTACATGGTCTTTTAGCTTTTGCACTCAGTCCACTGGTGTCTACCCTCACATAACATATCTGGAATCAAATTAACCCCAGAAGTGTTTCTTATTTCTTTATTGCCCACAAGGGGCTAAATATAGAGGGAGCAAACAAGGACAGACAAAGGGATTAAGTCGATTGCATCGACCCCAGTGCGTAACTAGTATTCAATTTATCGACCCCGAAAGGATGAAAGGCAAAGTCGACCTCGGCGGAATTTGAACTAAGAACGTAATGGCAGACGAAATACCACTAAGCATTTCGCCCGGCGTGCTAACGTTTCTGCCAGCTCGCCGCCTTAACAGAAGTTTTTCTATGCTACTTTGATATACCAGACTGGGATACAAATTCGAACCACCCTATAATAACTTTGGTTCTTATGACTGGCAAAATGCGAATTAAGAAGTATAACAAGAGAAGTAAACAAACTGAATTTTAGTTGAAGAATTACATTTAACTTATTCTGAAATTGGATATCAAGTAGAGAGAATAAACATTTTTGGAACTCCTTTAACATCTACTTATGCTTCTGCTGCAAAGCACTTTTCATGTTAGTTTGGGATGCTTCTCATTCGCAATTCTGTTACTGATAAAAGGTTTCTTCCACCAGACGAAATCCGTGGAACATGAATTGAAAATGGTTAGCTAGTTTCTTCGTGGTGAGACCATTCTCAACAAAGAGGTTTGTGTGTGTGTCTGTGTATGTGGGGAGGGGGATAAACCATTTTCTACTGGTAATTGACAACATCACGATGACAAATTTTGTCCATTTTCAAGAGAAGCCGTTACTAGCTACTTGCGAAGTCTTCTTTGAACAGTTAAATGTCAGTGTACCTGGAATTAAATAATGAGGTTATTAACAAAAAAAGGTTGAAATTAATGCCTGCTAAATTTCACAGCTCTAGCATTACGCCTTAATAGTCATCCTATGAACTTTTCAGCTTACCCTATTACATAACTATGCGCACCCACATACTTACACACACACACACACACATACTGAGAGACACTTAAGCTTCCTTTCAAACGTTTATTTTTTTAAAGTCAAATTAGAATCAGGGAATCATAAGGTATACATTGCCTCCCACCTTCCCACTAAAACTATATTGCAAAATCAACATATCCAGATATATACATACATACATATAT
>NC_068996.1:40676201-40676624 GCF_001194135.2 Octopus bimaculoides | reverse complement strand
ATAAATTAATATTTAAGTATATAACTATAAATATATAATTATAATTATATAACAAGACTTCTGCAAAAAGGAGAAAAAATTTAGAGTAGCGTGTAGACAGTTGACATCTACTTCTAGCGTATTAGCGTTGTCCCTCCAGCGCCCTTAATTATAATTATATATTTATAATTATATACTTAAATATATATATATATATATATGTATAGATAGATAGATAGGTAGATAGATAGATAGATACATACATACATACATACATACATACATACATACATACATACATATACACATACATACACATATACATAGATACATACATTCATTCATGCATACATGCATGTGTTTATATATATATATATATATGTGTGTGTGCGTGTATATATATGTGTGTTTATGTGTGTGTGTGTGTGTGTGTGTGTGTGTGTG
>NC_068996.1:40675605-40676101 GCF_001194135.2 Octopus bimaculoides | reverse complement strand
AGATAGATAGATAGATAGATAGATAGATAGATAGATAGATAGTACCAACATAGCAACGGTTTCTAGGTAATTTCCCGTCTTACGTGATGGATAACCGTCCTGCTACAGACAGCAATCACGCGACCTTACTCACAGAATATACTTATCGAAGTAACTGACAGTCACTGATCTCGTAAGGAGTAAAACAGCCAGTTTTAAATCTCTGAATGAGATCAACAGTACCGTGTAGTAAAGTTTATTTTCCAACAAAACATCTTTTCCAATTGATTTTCGACACATAATCTGCAGGTACTGCTAACGGTTAGAAGGGAGCAGTAAGCCTCTTTACTTACAGAATGTCCCGGGCACAGGTCATGTGTCGATAACCAGCTAGAAAAGGTGTTTCCATGGAGTAAAAAGTAGTAACATAGTCCTATGCAGGACTGCCACGTTATGTTGGCAAATGAACTTTACTGCACCTATATATATATATATATATATATATATATATATATAT
>NC_068996.1:40671603-40675079 GCF_001194135.2 Octopus bimaculoides | reverse complement strand
ATATATATATATATATATACATGTATATATTAATAGTTATCGCCAAGCTAACATGGCAGTCCAGAAAAATAGGACGAATGCTGCCATTGATTATCTCCAAGAGGCCATCGCCTCTAGCTAGCTATGACACACGAACCTGTGTCCATTATAACCTTCGAACAGCAAAATCAATCGATTTTATCCCGTTCCGAGCAACATCCCTCCCTATTTGGCCATTAAAATCACCTGCTATAACAAGGAAGTTGTGGGAAGGGACACTTTCCGTTACTTCCTTCAGATCGGAGTCGAAGTCGTCTGCAAGTTTCTTAGCACTTGTGTTAGTTGGACAGTAACACGCAATGAATGTGGTTTGAGGGTTACTATTTAGCTATGAAACAATTATGCGGTCAGATATTTTCTCAATAGAGAGCAAGTTCCCCGAGGCTCTTGAAGACAGGAGAATAATAGAGCCCTAAGAGATTTTAATAGCAGAGGTCGTAATAAGTTGGTATCTATCAATGTTGGCATACTTCAAATCTGCGTCAGAGTGATGATACCTGAGTTTTTGGGTGCTCAAGATATCAACTTTGTTCTTCTTTACACAATGCAGAAGTTCTTGTTTTCTGCTTGTCCTTGAGAATGTTTGTGAGTTAAAAGTGCTGTAGAGAACAGGTCTTTTGCACTTCATAAGTTTGTTTGCTGTTTCTCCATCTACATCTACCTCTTCACAGCTACCCCGGTCTAAAGAGTTTAGAGGTAGCTGGTCATACGTTTCATGGGAAACAAGGTGAGAATTTGGAACTGAACAAGCAGGGGCTCAAACCCTGGTGCTGTAAGTAGACGTTATGGTAATTCTTTCGGAGTGGAGGCGCAATGGCCCAGTGGTTAGAGCAGCGGACTCGCGGTTATAGGATCGCGGTTTCGATTCCCAGACCGGGCGTTGTGAATATTTATTGAGCGAAAACACCTAAAGCTCCACGAGGCTCCGGCAGGGGATGGTGGCGAACCCTGCTGTACTCTTTCACCACAGCTTTCTCTCACTCTCACTTCCTCTTTCTGTTGTAACTGTAATTCAAAGGGCCAGCCTTATCACACACTGTCACGCTGAATATCCCCGAGAACTACGTTAAGGGTAGACGTGTCTGTGGAGTGATCAGCCACTTACACGTTAATTTCACGAGCAGGCTGTTCCGTTGATCGGATCAACTGGAACCCTCGACGTCGTAAGCGACGGAGTGCCACCATCAATTCTTTCGGTAGCTGATACAGAAGTGGATCGCCAGTCACACATCCGGGTATTTTTACATACGAGACACCATCCCAAAGGAGATTGCCGTCTAAGGCTTGAGACTTCTACCTAGCCATGAGGTAAATTTATCCCACGCCAGACACCAACTTAGTATTTCAGTTCCGCGGCTGGTTTTTCTTATAAGAGATTTCCTTCTCCTGGGAAGGCTACCTTCACCTCCGTTCACGGACTCCTGTCTACCACATTCCAGGTACACAGCGCATGGATGTGACAGCATGTGAGGTGTACCTCCACATACCCCAATCATAGATAGAAAAATAAAGATGAAATAGAGATCAGGGAATAAAATAAATTCGGGGATGTAGAAGTACATGTAGAAGTACATAAAAGTTTAAAATTTTATAGAATATATAAAACACAACACTCACAAATATACACACGCAAAATACACATACACGATACACACACACACACACACACACACACACACACACACACACACACACACACACACACACACACACACACACACACACACACACACATATATATATATATATATGTATATATATATATATATATATATATATATATATTGGAGAATGTACGAAAAAAACAACAGACGAGGACAGGTGGTGTAAACAACAAAAGGATGTATTAGTATGACGCTCGGGAATACGGAAAGTCTTTATCGTTTCGAGCTACGCTCTTCAACAGAAAGAATACGGAGAAAACAAGGAGAAAAACACGGAGAAAAAAAATTGAATGGTGTTTGGTCAACGATGTATATATATATATATATATATATATATATATGCAAGAAGAAAATGGAGGAAAAATAACAGGAAGTTGGTCGTTTGTGCTAGTAAGCCATTAATTTAATTAATTAAGAAAAGTGGTAGTAATAGTACATTTACGATCGTTTCTGTTTACCAGTTGTGGTGGTAGACATAAGCTGCGCCTTTGGATTTAACCATCCCTTAGAGGTTTTAAACACCTCTAACTTATACCTATATATATATATATAAGTTTAACTTCCTGTTTCACGGTAACATTTCTAGTATGTTCTCCTTTCTTTTTCTTCTCACACACTCCTCCCACCACTTCCCTAATTCTCCTCTCATCGCTTCACAACTCCTCTTTCACTAATTCAATTTTTTGCCACTCTCAACTGTTTTGCTCAGCTCGGTCTTGCTGGTTCACTCACGTTCTCACTTACACGCTCGCTCGCTCACTCACTCACTCTCTCACTTGCTCTCACTCTCTCTCTCTCTCATTCTGTCTCCCTTTCTTCCTTAATAAATGCATGCTATTTTGGCAAAGAGCGGCCATATTTACTATCACATGAACTTAGAGAATTTCATAGAAAGCTATTTTCTATTCATTCGTATCGTAAATGCATGCGTACATAAATCCCCATGCACACATATATACGCACCTACTTAATCACTTTTAGTTTTCAATGTTTTCATTTCTCTTATTTGTATGTCTGTATGTGTGTGTTTCTGTCTGTCTGTATGACTGTATGTATGTATGTATGAGTATACATATATCCATTTATATATATATGACCGTTACCAACGTCGCCTTCCTGGTAATTGTGCCAGTGGCACGTGAAAAGACATTCGAGCGAGTTCGTTGCCAGTGCCGCTGGACTGGCTCCTGTGCAGGTGGCACGTAAAATACACCATTTCGAGCGTCGCCGTAAACAAACCAACATCGGCTGTCAAGCGATGGTGGAGGACAGACCCAGACACACGTGCACATAAATATATACATATACGAGCTTCTTTCAATTTCGACGGGCTTCTTTCAGTTTCCATCTACCAGATCCACTCACAAGGCTTTGGTCGCCCCGAGACAAAAGTGAAAAACACTTGCCCAAGATGCCACACAGTGGGACAGAACCACAAAACATGTGGTTGAATAGATAGATAGATAGATAGATAGATAGATAGATAGATAGATAGATAGATAGATAGATAGATAGATAGACAGACAGACAGACAGAATGACGGGCAGATGGACGAGCGGACGGACGGACGGACGGACGGACGGACGGACAGGCAGCCAGACAGATAGATAGACAGACAGACAGACAGATAGATAGATAGATAGATAGATAGATAGATAGATAGATAGATAGATAGATAGATAGATAGATAGATAGATAGATAGATAAATAGATAGATAGATAAATGGATAGATATCTTTATTAGTCATGCAGGGCCGAACACAGAAGGGACAA